>NW_019154105.1:77251954-77339390 GCF_002288905.1 Enhydra lutris kenyoni | reverse complement strand
ATCTTCTAGGCTTCTGTTCTCCTTGAAGGGGGAAAAAAAAAAAAAAAATATATATATATATATATATATATATATATATATATATATATATATATATATATATATAGAGAGAGAGAGAGAGAGAGAGAGAAAGAGAGAGAGCATACACTAGTAGTTAATAAAATGAAATAAAATAAAAATTTCCCAAATATTCTCATCATTTTGTATTGCCTTCAAAAACTCCCAAAACAAGTAAGCTTTAAAAATGTTTGTTAAATTACTAGAAACCATCTACACCTTATATTCTGCTTCATAAAGTCTGACAAATTTTATAAATTATTTTGCCTAATAATCTCTTACCACTACTATCTAAGGAGTAGGACATTCCATGAAAATTTGATATACCCATGTACATACCATAGAATAAATGCATACAAACATACCAAAGGAGAGTACTTTAGTAAACTTCAGTTTTCCAGTAATTTTTTTTCCTTTTAATCTTTGTTTATTTTAGTCATATTTTACTTCACTTTAACTAATATTTACATATGCTATTATACCTGCTATGTATTTTATGATCTATTAAAGGTATTAAGCAGTTTTCAAGCACCTATTTATAGAATCCAGTGCTCTTCAACCTCATAGAATGTTCTCTTAGGACACAGAAAGTTGTCTTATTCAGAATGTGCTTGCTGGTTTACACACTGAGTAGAATATGCTGGAACTCTATGAATAACATATGAGGAAAGAAAAATGAAATAAATCCAAAATTGTGACTTAAATTGGATATTTCAATTTATTGTGCATGTTTTAAATTTTAGCTATAGCCCTACTTTTTAGATTTTCAAAAGAGGATAAAGATTTTTTGGAATAAAGAATTTTATTTTTCAGATGTCATGAAGAAAATTCTAGATATATAGAGAATTAATTATTCCAAACTGTCTTAAAAATAAGGTATATGGGGTACATAAGGAGCAGACTAAGTTTGGATGAAATTCTGTAACTTTCAAAACATTTTCATAATATGTTCTGTAAATAATATAATTAAGAGACTAAAATAATCTGTTGCAATAAAAAGAAAAATAGACAGCACTTCAGCACTTTAATAAATGAAAGTAAATTTTGAGTCTCAATTGGGAAATATTCTGGTACATTTAAAATAATAATTTTGAAGAAAAGCAATTAAAATAGCAAATTTCCATACCTGAAACAACAATTTTCTTTTAAAATCTCTACCTGGCATAACAGATATTAATAGTCTTCTGTTCATTCAGTACTAATTTCAACCTAATTGTGTAATTCCCATTATGTTTCAGGTAATACTCTGGAGTCTGGGGGTAAAGCGGTGATCAAAATAATCTTCTTAAGTTCTGGAAATTATGTTCTAGACTGTTCACATATATCAGTGACTCTTTAGAACATTTATTTATCTATCCATGTTTGCAAAAGCAAGTATACGTAATTTTATTTTACTAAGAAGAATTTGGGTGAAATTTATTTATTTTCTATTGCAGAAAATTAGGGTTACACTTAAAGAATACTAGATAAATACACTTTAAAAATTACTCAGCTCAGACCTACAGTGTGGTTTTTCAAAGCCCATACTGGAAGCTTGCAACTTTATCAACTCAATATTCAGGTTAAAAATGCTCTCTTTATCTAAATTCTGTCTTTCTTTTCTTTTTTTTTCTTTTTCTTTTCTTTTTTCTTTCTTTTTTTTTTTAAGATTTTATTTTTTTATTTGACTGAGAAAGAGAAACCACACAAGCTGGGGGAATGGCAGAGGGAGAGGGAAAAGCAAACACCCCACCAAGCAGGAGTCCAATGCAGGGCTCGATCCCAGGAACCTGAGATCATGACCTGAGCCAAAGACAGACCCTCAAACCACTGAGCAACCCAGGCACACCTACCTAGAGTTCTGTTCTTCATAAATATGAGCGGGAGAGATAAAATAGAACTCATTAGATAAGTAGATGATTGGTAGATAGATAGATGATAAATACATAGACAATTGTATATAGATTAAGTATATTGAAATATCATGCCACTGTAACTATTGGTAGCCTTTGTGGATATGCTTAACAATAATGTATAATTTATTTTCAGTCTATGTTGACCTTACTATACATATTTCAAATCACTTACCAATACAACCTTTGTTATAAACCAATCCAATAATTACTTCAGTCATGCTTTAATCTTATTCACTTTAAAATGAATCATATTGTTTTCATTTCTGCAGTATCTAATCACTCCCCCACCCACTCCATTAAGTAAACCCTTTCTAAACCCTTTCTGGGTATTAGCTTTATCATATTCTTGCTTTTATTTATTTTTTTTAAAGATTTTATTTATTTATTTGACAGAGAGAGATCACAAGTAGATGGAGAGGCAGGCAGAGAGAGAGAGAGAGAGAGAGGAGGAAGCAGGCTCCCCACTGAGCAGAGAGCCCGATGCGGGACTCGATCCCAGGACCCTGAGATCATGACCTGAGCCGAAGGCAGCGGCTTAACCCACTGAGCCACCCAGGCGCCCATATTCTTGCTTTTAAATATATATATTTGTGCATGTATTTTAAAATACATGTGTGGCTAAATTTTTTTAACTTGTATTGAAAGAATCTGTATGTTTCCTAGACTTCTTATTTTTTTAATTTTTTAATTATTTTTATTATTTTTTAAAGGTTTTATTTATTTGTCAGAGAGAGAGAGATACAGAGCACAAGCAGGGGGATCAGCAGGCAGAGAGAGAAGCAGACTCCCTGCTGAGCTGAGGGCCCAGTGTGGGACTCCATCCCAGGACTCTGAGATCATGACCTGAGCTGAAGGCAAGTGCTCAACCAACTGAGCCACATAGACGTCCCATTTTCGAGACTTTTAAAATTCAATATTATATTGGCAATGTTCATCTAAATCTTGCAATTAGTTATAGTTCATTTGTAATAATATTCTATTGTGTGACTTTGGCACAGTTTATTTTCATCCTCCATGTACAGAAATAAAGTTGGTGGAGCGCCTGGGTGGCTCAGTGGGTTAAGCCTCTGCCTTCGGCTCAGGTCATGATCTCAGGGTCCTGGGATCAAGCCCCACATAGGGCTCTCTGCTCAACAGGGAGCCTGCTTATCCCCACCCCCCAGCCCCCGCCACGCTCTCTGCCTGCTTCTCTGCCTACTTATGATCACTGTCTGTCAAATAAACAAATTAAAAAAAAAAATAAAAGAAAGTTGGCATTTTCTGGCATTTGAGTTAGCATTAGGTTTCCAGTATTAGGAATAGTGCTGCTATAAACTTTCTCAAACATATCTCTTGGTGAAGAGTTTCTTTTAGGTTTATATAAACATAAGAATATGATGAGTCATATGGAATGGTAATGATTGACTCTATACAATATAAAGAATGAGCAAATTATTAATCAAAGAGAATGCAGAGGAAGAAAAGATCAATTTACCAGAGTACCCAGATGTGAATTGAACACAGTAAATCTGTTTCAAGCAAATACCTCCCGTAACTATCTAACAGAAAATATTTATTCCTTAAATCCTTCTGCCTTTCTCAGTATTGACAATTAGATCTTCCCCCATCATCTCACCATTGTGGTAAAGATGTAGAGGAGATGTCATTAGCTTTACTACATATTGAAAAACATATACATATAAGTGTGAGTATATATGTACTTACATATGTATTTAAATGAGTTAATTCATGATGAACAGTACTAGTCTCATCTTAGTAAAATAAACATCTAAATTGTGGTTTAAAAATAATTTAAACTTTGAAGTTGTCAGTTCTATTCTTCAAAAACAAAAATAATAAAATAATAGCTTGAAGATAATGAAAAACTTGAAGATAATGAAAAAAATGAAAAAGATACTTTTTTTTAGAAAATTCTGAGATTACAAACTAATGTTACCTATAAATTTAAACAAATTTATTAAGTACCATTTGATGGCATTTTAATTTGAAATTGAAAGAAATTAGATTTTTTGTCAAACAAAAGTGTGCTACAGAATTGAAAGAGATAACTGTGCTGTGTTCAAACAGAGCAGTTCCTTAATATCCATATGTAAGATACTATTTTCTGAATCTGCTATAGGACTTTTTAATATATTTTATTATTATGAGTTATTATGAGGTTGAAATAAGGTAATATATGCAATCATAATTGATAGTATGGCTTTTAAATAGATATTTGTAGCTCTCATAAAATTTTATTAATAGTATTAAAGCAATAACAAATTTTAATAAATCATTACAATTTCTTATAAAAATTTTATTATATCATTTCTGTTGCTCAAATTTGGACTATAATAGCCTCTTAATTGATGTGTCAATAAAACTTTGGAAATGAAGCACATGGCAGGTTGTATTTTAAGAAACATTTCCAAGAACCATTTTCCTTTATGAAACTTAAGTAAATCATAAGGAACACAAACAAACAAACAAACAAAAAAAAACCAGTACATAAAGTATATTGAAAAAATTCAACAAAAAATTTCAAGAATAAATTCTGACCTGCAAATCAAAAATGCTAATATTAATTACAAAAATACTAATGACAAGAATTGATACTGACATTGTGTGGAAAAAACAAAACAAAACAAAACACCATATATCTATATCAGATTTCTAGTCCAAATCTATTTTAGAAATAATCATTGTTATGATTTATTTCTATTTTAAATATAAATGCTTTGAAATGTTGAATTTAAGTTATACTTACTATATCAGCCAGGGATCAGACTACATGATAAATATTTAAACAGAAGGTATTCCATTTGACAATAAGTTATGCAGCTGTTATAGAACTGAGACGAGAACAAAAACATGGAGGTACTCTAGAGGTAATTGCATGGAGTAGCTAACAGTCCCAAGTCTGGAGGATATAAGGGGAAAAAGTTGAGCTGAACAGATTTTAGAAGGTAGAAGAAAAACCACTCTTCCAGCTGGAGCTCAGGCTGCTGCTGGCCCTTTGAGGGAGCACAGTAAAGTTGGTTCTAGGAATGTTAAAAGAAGCCAGAGGCTAGAACCAACAATAGCTGAGGAGATTTGTTGCAGGACCAGCAGCAAACAAATAAGAAGAAACTCTCCTCTGTTCTCCTTCCACCTTTCAATCACTAAATCCCCTGTGTTAACACATTCTAACCAGAAGTCAGTTGTCGAAGTAGACCTGTCATTTGTAGAATCTCAGCCTCAGCACTCACAGAGCAGAGGATGGAATTGTGATTTAGAAGCAATAGTTCCCTGAGCTATCATTTCACATAGGTTTCTATTATATTCTTATAGTTTGTTTCTACCCAAATAAAGAAATGTTTATTTCTTCTTAAGATTTGACCCTGGTAGATACTTGAATTTTTGACTCCTCCTGTCCTCATCTCTTGCCAAACTTTCTTTTTCCTCTCCCCAACCCAGTCCCTTTACTATTTCCCAGGCATGGTAAGTTCCACAACTCATCATTCTATTTCTCGCATTGGAATATTTGCACATTCTGGGTGCTCTGTGTGGCATTCTCTTCCCTCCTCTTCAGCTAGGAAACTTTCACATGTCCTTCAGGAGTCAGCTAAGATATCATTGTCCTTGGCTTTGAGTGACAGGTGCCCTTCTTACTGACTAAGGTGGTACTACTTGCTTACCTCTGGAGGAATGAAAAACACAGTACACTAATGGACTCACTTCTGGCGGTACCGTTAAACCATAAACCACTTGAGTGGAGTGACTATTTTCCATTCATCCTCATTTTAGAAAAATGAGAGGTATTCAATACATATTTGCTGGATTTTGATTCAGAAACCTATAGGCACACCGTAAGGGCTGACATGTTTGCTGTGTTTGAGCACTAACTTGTTCATAGGCTTTGTAGAAGTGAAGGGGGGGAGGGGAAAGCAGCAAGATAAATTGAAGCAACACTTTTACCTTTACTAAGAAAGGTGAAAAGAATACCAATTAATAAAGAGCCTTAAAAATGTATTATATATCAATGAGCTAACTGATCTGTATGCAAAAGAGTACAGGAGTAAAAACTGGATCATAATTAAAATATATTATCCATGGTTGTTGTTGTTGTTGTTGTTTCCTGTCTCATGGAACATAACTATCAATTGAAAACACTAAGAACAACAAAACATAAAAGGGGAATCAACCAAAGGAGTTGATGGAGAAAATAACCCCCTAATATTAAAGTATACTTCTGAGCTAATGGAAGTTAGTTTGTACTTGGGTAAAAGGAGAAATAGTAGAGGAAAGAATAAATGGTAGAATAAAATAACCCACATTAGAAAGAAAAACATGAGAAAGCTTAAAAGAATAAAGAACATATGAAAAAAGGAATAAAATATCAAAAGAGAAAAAGAGAATGACTTGACATGTTCTGATGGGCCATAGCTTGTAAGAATGCCAACTGGTGGTACCAAAGCCCATTTGTAGGAGACCCTGAGAAACTCTGGAGCATCTGAACAGATGCGTTGTATCTACTTTTATATAAATTCAACTTTATCTAGATCGCCTTTATGGGCAATAGTAACTGTTAGAGTAATACTATTTCTTAAACTATTTCACTTATTTTTTTGCAAATGTCATATAGAATTTAAACAGCTAATATTCTTTATTTTTTTAAGATTTTATTTATTTATTTGATAGAGGGAGAAAGAACGAGCCCAAGCAGGGGCAGAGGCGGGGGAGAGGGAGAAACAGGCTCCTCACAGAGCACAGGAAGCCTGATTTGGGACTGGATCCCTGGACTCCAGGATCATGACTGGAGCTGAAAGCAGTGGCTTAACCAACTGAGCCACCCAGGCACCCCTAATCAGCTAATATTCTTTTATCTCGATTTACAACATTCATTCCTGAAGTGAAATGATTGGTTTTATAATTGAGGAAATATGTTATGCCTAAAGTTTATTGACATAAGTCAGGTCATAAAATAGCTCATTTTTTACTTCTTAAAAAAGACAAAGAAAAGTAAAATTTTGCATCTGATGAAAACTTGTGAAAACTAGGATGATAGGCAGGTCTTATTCCTTAGAGACTAAATCAGGATTGTTAGAGATAAGAACATTCTCAGGAACCTTGACCCTCTTTTTCTTTCTCTCACCTCTAATCCCAAACTGGCTATTTTACTTTCAAATATCTGGAGGCTAATTATTTCCTGATTGATCTTCTTAAATGAGATTTTCACTGCCTCATCTAAAGGATGTGTGCCCCTCCCTAAATCTTTTGTCAAACTTGTCTATGTAAAGATTATCCCCCAGAGGTGATTTTGTTTTTTTTTAAATAGGTCAGCCTGAAACAAAATGGAGACAGAAAACTAAAATCTTTAATAGAATTAAAACCCAGTGAGCATTATATCTGTTATGATTGTGCATATTTCTGAGAATGTGAATGAATATGGATTTAGAGTCATATAACAGCAATGTCAAATTACCTTAGGAATCAGTCTTGACCACAACCTGGTTGTTCACAAATATCTAGTTTGAAAGTGAGCATATTTGCATTGGGATTTCTATAGTAGTCACTAAATTAATGCAATAACCTTCAGTGGTATAATGTGCATTTGTCTTTCATGAACTTAAGCTTTGAAAATCTATCATTCATACTTAAAGCCTGGGTTCAAAGAAAAGTTTATAAAATTCTATTTTATGCTGAATTCCATTATAGTTTTGCATAGTTTTAATTCTATACTCTGTTAAATATGGAAACTTTATTTCTAAAAAAAAGTGCTCCACCATATATAGAACATCAAGCCAGCGTACATGGTTTTCTAGGCAAATACTATCCGAGTTACATTATGGAGATTCATTCCTCCTAAAAGTTAAGTAAAGTGAAGTATTTGCTCTGAGCCCATACATGTAGGGATCAGGGCTGTCTTCTTGAGCTTGTGTGAACAGCACAGATGCACGGGGCCCCTCAGTCAAAAGAGCCCATGCTCATGATTAAATGCTTTCTGTTCGCTGTCTTGAAATTAATAATTTTGCCTCTGGATTTAAGTGAAGCTCAGTGGGTTAATGAAACATACTGTAGGGTCTTAGAAATTGGGCTCACATTTTCCAATACTACACATTGCCCTCCCAGGATGTATTCATCATAGTTTTTATTTTTTTCCCACCCCCTGGTGTCCCAGGGTTTTCCTAACCTACCCTTCTCTTTTTCTGTCCCATCACTTCTGCTACCCTTCACCCCTGACTTATTTATGTAAGCAGAAGGGAAAAAAGGAGAACAGCTGAATTATCTGTTTAAAAAATTTGTTTTTTACCCCGCCGTTTTTTTTTTTAATTGAAGTATAATTGACATACAAATCTTATTAGTGTCAAGTGCACATCAGTGATTCAATATTTTTAGATATAACAAAATGTTACTGCCTTCTATTCCTTGTGGGGATCTGAGTACAAGTGTGAGGAGGGCACTGGGCCTGCACACACCATGGCATCTCAGGGAGGAGGTGATGGGCATTCCCATCCTCACTGGCAGTGCCATAGTAGGTTTGGTGAACAACTTTGAACCTCTTGCCTACCTTTGATCCAGGTATTGAGTATGGAGGTTGCAATCCCTCGGAGGTCACCCTTCCACCATGTATTGAGGTGGTGATTTGTTGGAAGTTGGGTCAATTGCATGCATGTGCACATGATCAGACCCTGTCTGCACTTGTCCCATGAGTGCCCTGTGACTGAGGAAGTATAGCGTTAATGGTAAATAAAAAACACTGATGAATGCTAAAAATAGGCGCTGAATGCTCTTGCTAATGATTAAACGCAGTAGAATTCAGAAGCCTATGTAAAAGACATATAAGATATAAATAGGTATTATTGATGTCAGATTCATATCATGAGGAAATTTGATAGTAGGTGTCCATAACTGTAAGAATTTGACTAGGAAAGTAGAATCAGTATGAGTCCTATGTAAGTTTTCACAATATGAAAATTATACATATTTCATATTTGAATTACTGTAAAGACTAGACTTGAACTAGTTGTGGGAACAGGTAAAAAATTCTGTGACAGGCTTTTGCCTTTGTGCATGTTGGTGAGCCTGAAGCCACTGTCAGCAGGGCAGACAGGAAGAAAAGTTGAACATGAAATACTGGAAAATAAGAACCCACAGGACAATCGAAAACCTACAAAGACAAACTGAAACACTCAACTCTTTCTAACTGTATACAATATCAATGACACGGTTTGACCTGCAGAAGAAGCTGGGGTCCTTTATACAGTGTTACACAAGTACCTGACCTAGAACTTGAATTACCTAAAAGAGAAGGCCAATTGTCTATGGACCCAGCTATTATTTCCTACCAACAGAGTGAGCCAGAACAACTATAGCAATGTGTTAGAGTCCAGTGACCCCTGACATTATAACCTTTTCATATATAATGGCTGCTCCTTTGCTTTCAAATTAAAAATTTCCCACGAATTTCCCTTGTGACCACCCTGCACATGGAACCACAAAGTGAAAAGAAATTGTAATTATAGTATGACTTAGTGGACATAGTACAAAGACATTATAGATCCCAATGTTATTCTGTATCAAGCATATCAATGTTTTGAAATATTGGTGATTGAGTGGATTTGATTTGGAAAATTTCTTTCAAAAATAATTGTGCTATAAATTTCACTTTCCTACCTTTTAAGAGGGAGATATAAAGGGTACTAACTTTTAAAACAATGTTTACTGAGAAAGGCTTCAAATGGACCACTCACTGACTTTGATATATAATGGTGTGTATGTGTGTGTGTGTGTGTGCGTGTGTATGTGTCTGGGTTAATCCAGGGGATAGTTGCATAGTTCACATTTTAGAAAGTGAACATGATTTGCATCGAAGAGTAAAAGCTGGTGTCAGGGAAATAACTGAATTGCCTTAAGACAACAGGTCAAAGATGCATGAATCCTGGAGACCAGATGAGCAATCATAGTAGAAATGAAAAGAAATCCTGCCTAAGATAATGTCTTAGTTTTATATTACTGAGAAGAAAAATCTAAGGTGAAGATTCTTGTTCAAGTGATTTATCAGTAGAGTGCTTTCCATAAAGAAGGAGTTGTATTAGTGTCCTATGCTATGTAACAGGTTATTACAAAGTTAGAAGATTAAAACTACACCCATTTATTATCTCAGGTCTGTTAAGTCAGGAGTCTGGACATAGTTTAGTTGGGTTCTCTGCTCAAGGTCTCAGAGGACTGAAAACACATCCTGAATGATAGATAGCGTTGCATTTTGACAAAGTGCTATCTCTAAGCTGATGCCTTGCTGGATCTTCAAGACGCCATTCTTTTGCACCCATATATGTATCTAGTAGCTTCTGGGTGGTGTAATGTGTGGTAGCACCAGTTAATCCCATGTTTTATAACCTCTGCTGCCTTTCCATTGGTTTATTTTTTTTCTCTCATATTTGGAGCTATTGTGCAAGATCCCATAATATAAGTTCCTCTTTACACACACAGATAGTGGTGCTGGCTGAAGTACAATGGGAAGGAAGGGTAAAGCCATATTTTACCCTAGTCAGGAGGAAAATTTACCGGTAGTGGGAGTGAAGGTGATTGATGTTAGGCACTTTTACCAAAAAGTTGGCTGGTCTCCTCAAAATTCTGTTTTACAGGCTCATAGATAGCTTTCAGCTCTTCCACAATAGCAAGTTCAGTCTAGAGAACAAAAGAAAAGCCTAGGATTTAGAGGCTATGGAGTATGGTAAGAGAAGCAGAAGGTTAGGTGGAATTGGAATTGGCCAGCCATAAAAACAAAACAAAACAAAACAAAACACCAAAACAAAAAACTAGCACTGCTTTGTCTAGGAACTTATCATGGAGAGGTCCAACAAAAAAGCCTGTGAAGAAACTACATGCATTATCAGGATATAAACTATAATCTTTAAATAAGTCTTTGCTGAGAAGGCGACATTGTGCATAAACCTAGTTAGAGTATTCTCTTTTGTCTCTATGCATCAATTTCAGAAATATCAGGAAATATGGTTAGTAAGTGAAAAAAAAAGAAAGTATTAATTTAAATTCAGTAAATTCAGGCTATGAGTTTTGATTATCAGTTCTGAGAAAATTTACTTTCTAAATTGAGAGTATATTTGCAATTTAAATTAACTGTAGGTCTCTGAATTGCTTAAGAATGACCAGAAAAGACAAGAGCATATGGGAGATTTTATTCATTGTCAGGGAAAGAACTACCAACTATGTCCCATGAGTCTTATTTAGTTCAAAGTATTGACTATCTAGTTGTCCCACAGATTAGAGGTTGAAAACATTTCTGAATATAAAAAGAGGAAACATAAGATGTTTTGTTAGGTAAGTCTAGGCCAGCACAGACTAAACACTATAGAAGATGGAGCCAAAAGATAGTTGACTGGGATCTCACAAAACTGGCTATGACCTCATGTTTCACCTATTATTACTAGGTGATACTTTAACCTACTATTACTCAAATAGTATTACTAAGAGAAGGTAAGAAAGTTGGCATAGAGAATGCTAAAATTAGATTTTGTCGAAAAACCTTGATTCTTGGTTATATTTTAGGGGAAGGATGGTGCACAGGTCTCATTTTTCTTATAAGCTCTTTTTTTATCCTAATGTCTAATAGGTATGCAAAAGGGAATGATGTTTGAAACATAACATATAAGATTTGTAGATATTTCCTTATAACTTTTACCATTCACTATGCACACTATTTTCAATCCATGACTTACCATTTTTTAAATACAAAATATTAAATTTGTTTTCATTTCTGTGAAATAAGAGTACTTAAAACATTCTGGATCCCAAGCACTTTGAAAAAAGAGACTGTTTCTAATAGTAACTTCAGTAAGAAACTATAAATATACAGCTCTTTCCTTCAGTGTTTGTCTAATTTTTTATGATTTTTTTATGATTTAATGATTTTATGATTTTATGATTTAATATGATTTTATGATTTTTTAATGATTTTTTATGATTTTTATTGTCTAATTTTTATGATTTTATGATTTAAAAATAAAACGTTTTTTTTTAATTAATCTCATAGATTTCTTAAAGAGTTTCATTTTCATAGGATGTGTTGTATAAATAATCAAAGTATGGGTAATCAGTTGAGAGAAACATAGTTTAATCATACACAAAGAACCAGACTGATCTAAAATTTCTGAGGGCCAACTTTGTAATATTAGACATAAACTGATAATAATGTCACAAGTCATTAACCAAGAAAACAAATTATTTGAATAAGACCCTTATTCCCTCAAGAACTACAGCTCATATTTTTTAGTAAACCAACTTTAGTACAAGAAATTATTCATGGAGATAAAGCTGATTTTTTTCATGTTTAAAAGGTGAATATGATTAATATCCCTGACTGTACTTTGGTCATGTAGTTAAATTAGAACATGTTTCTAGCAATTAATTCATAGTGTCATAAATATAACTTTTACATCACCAATTTATACCCTAAAGAGCAATACAACACATGCAAATTCTTCTGAAGACTATTAATAATAAAAAGGCAAAAAAAAGGGAAAGTATTTAATTACATCTGTTGCCATGGCATAAAAATTTTGTGCATTAATTCTATCTTCTCTATTACCACCCACTTCATATTATAAACTCCTACACAAATGCATGTCTATGTTTTCTTTTGCAGTACAAAGAAATAATACAAAAGATTTCAGCATTATAAATAGTGACTTTGTATAATGGTAATGGTATGGTGATATTTCATAGAATATAAAGGAGAAACAGTAATATCTGATACCCTTACATGTTTTTCTATTTAACATTCAGGTAAATATTTTGTTGAAATTTTATTTGCCAGAACTGATTGTCAAAAATTTTTAAACTTTTTTTCACTTCTCTACTCAATTACCTTTGTTACACTCAAAACAATTTCTAATACTAGTGTATCTGTGAGTTCAGTTAACAAATATTTTTCTTTTACGCTTTTACATTTACATCTCCTGACCTCTTTTATGTTTAGTCTTTGCCAACAAAAAAAAATCAAGAATATAAGGATATATAACTCATAGCTACAAAACTTCATGATCTTTAATTCAAGTATAGGAGATAAAAACTATAATATAAGGAAAGTATCCAAGTCACCATGAAAATTATATCATATTCCGTAGGATTTCAGACAGTGATAAAATTTTCCAAGTGTATTTATCAGTGAATTTTTTAATTTAAAGATGCCCTTTGAGTAAGACCTGCAACAATGAAATAGATTCTACTAATTGGCTGTTAGGCCTTTCCCGTAGAACAGAAGATCAAGAATTCTAACTTGTTTGACCTTTATAATACATTTCAGGAAGTAAGGATGTAAGGCTCACAAGATAGCTGGACCAGGTTTCTGGAGGTCTGAATTCATCAGGAATGAGGTTTATATATACTCATTTGTATATGTTGTAACTAATTATATATAATATATATTTTTATCTAAGTCAGAGTATACAAAATGGATTTGGGGAGAAACAAGAGATGGATGAAGTGTCGAGACTAATTGGCAATTTGCAGACTGCAGTGATATTTTTATATGTGTCACCTATAGGGTACAAAGAGGGGGAAATTCCACTAAAAAAGGAAACATTTTCTTTGTGAAAAGAAAAAAAGAAAAAAAATGATAGAGATACTTTATGATGAGAGGGCAGGTTTCTCTGAGATTGTCTGAAATGTGAATAAAGATGGCCAAAAAAAATTTTTGATAATCAAATATGGTCTTTGTAGGTATGTATGTGTATACATATGTAGTTTATGGGTCTTGCATTTGTGTAATTGTGGTTATCTGTGAAGTAGCTGAGGGTAAGTTTTAAAGAGTGTTCCTTTAAAGTCTGTTGAGAACAGATAATTGGTCAAAGTGATAGGATTTAGTGAAAGTTTTGAGAATAAGTACTCCTATGAAGATACACAAAATGTTAGTTGCTAAATACTGCTCTTTTGGTCACTCTTCACATAATGTGATATTTTTATAAATTGGCTGTTTCTTCTAAGTTCATAATATTAAAAATGAATATCAGCATACTATATTCTCTCTACTTCTTGTGTGTAAGTTTTCATGAGTTCCCCCAAACAATCTCTGCCAACAGGGAAGTGACAGGGAATGGGTAGAAAGGAAGAAGTTCTGTATTCTCCTGCCCTCCCTTACTATCAACTTGAGAAAAGTCTGACTTTATTTATTTATATAATGAGATTCTCTAAGTTTTCCTTTGGATGCAAGGCTGTGTGACTTAAAAATAAATAAGCAATTATAAACGTTGAAAACTACTGCTGATTGCTTCTTTAAAAATTTGAAGCTCTCGAAAATATTAGGTAATAATTACCTAATGGTATTGGATAAATATCATCCAATGAAGGAGGAATGTTCAGGAATGCACAGTAGTTTGAACCAAAAGAGCAGCAGAATAACTGAAAATTACTGTAATTGTAAAAAATGCCTGGCAGAATTATGTCAGAGCATTCTTTCATCCTAACGCAGAAGTTCCAGGGTGACCTTCTGCAAAAGGTTAGTACAAGGCTGAGGACAGTTCAGAGGCTCCCTGCCCACCAAGATAATTGGTAGAATAGCCAACACAGGTTGCTATCTTTGTGTGACTCAGGTGGCCTACTCCCAGTGAAGCTATTATACTGTTCCCAGAACAGGTCATACAACCAAGCTGCTTTGTGTGTGCATCACTTCAAAAAAGCACTTGCTCGTAATTACTCTAGGGCACATAGGTTATGTCATATTACAGAGTTGAATCAAAGTAGTTTTGTAAAGTCATTTCTAAACCTGCTTCTACTGAGGCCTAATTAAACATCAATGACTATACTAAGGAAATGCCATAATAAAAACATAGTTAGACAAGTGCCATCCATGGAAGTACTAAACAAACCATTTCAGGCACATATGCAAACTACAAGGCTAAGGTTTTCTTATTAAATACCCTTTGGTATCTATTCTTTTCAAGATATATAAGGAATTTTTCCTTCTTTATATAATTTCCTCAATCAAAATTTTGTTTGGCATTAAAATTTTCCCTACAACTCTACCCAACTGTATTTTTTTTTCTTTTACAACCTACCAGTGATGACTTCTAAATATTTTATCTTTTCTATATCATTTTTTGGAATATTTAAATCAAGAATGCCAATTTCATGGAAAACTGTAAACATCAACAAAGGGAGAGAGAAAATATTACACTGGATAATCTCAAGGGATAAAGGATATCAGTGTCATTTTACTAGCAATGGGTAAAAATTATAGATGTGTGATTTAAGATTGTGTTGACTATGAGACATCAAATTGGACATTTTGGACTAAGCAATATTTGTGTCAAGTGATAAATACATGTAAATATTAAGGATTGGTGTTCTGGGGATTGGGGATTGATGCTTTGATTTTTTTTTACAAGCATTACTTTTTTTTTTTACAAACATTACTTATAAGCAATGTATGCATATAAATCATTTTTAAATTTCAAGTTTTTAAATTAAATATATCAGTTGATTTAATGTTTTATTCATCATAATTCATGTTAACAGTTTTTTTTTTTAAAGATTTTATTTATTTATTTGACAGATAGATCACAAGTAGGCAGAGAGGCAGGCAGAGAGAGGAAGGGATGCAGGCTCCCCGCTGAGCAGAGAGCCTGATGTGGGGCTCGATCCCAGGACCCTGGGACCATGACCTGAACTGAAGGCAGAGGCCTTAACCCACTGAGCCACCCAGGCGCCCAACACTAAGTTTTATTATGCTATTTTCTAGTTTGAAAATACCTCTCCTTTCAAAATATGTACTGCTAGATGTTCTCTTATAAACATCTGTACTACCATCTACTGGAAAGGTAAGTATATATCAGATATCATTATTTTCAGCCATTCAAAAAATAATACAATGAATTTGAAAAAAAATAAAAAACTCTTATTTTTTTGATATTCAGTATCTATCAGTTAACATTAATTATTGTTTATATATCATATTAAAAGATATACACATATATGTATACTGAATATCAACTACATGTGTGTACTGATCATAAAATTTTAAATTAAATTGTGTAATTACTTAGCATTTATTCACTAAATGTTTCATTTTTATTTCATGATTTTATTGTTTTCAAATACTTTCTGAATGTAGAGGTTAAATGAAATTTAGATATAGTGGATTAACTTTGACTTGTCAAATGTTTATATACTTTCATTTCTTTAGTAGCATATTTTTCAGTAAAATAATAGTGTCAAAAGAGCATCTAGATGAAATTCAGAAACGAAAACCAGAGAACTATATATTATTTTTTTAGCTCTCTATATTTAAAGAAAGATAGATAAAAAGCTAATTTTCATGGACATCTAAGCTACATAAACTCATGTTTGTGTTCTATGATGGAGAATGAGAAATTGTGAGAAAGAATAGCACATGCACAAATGTTCACGAATGTTACATTGTGTGAAGTCTGGAAGCATGTCCTGACTTCTCCACCTGCAAACTGTTAAAACTTGAACAATTTAAGGGGTGCAAGGGTGGCAAAGTTGTTTAAGCATCCAGCTTGGCTTAGGGAGTCATGATCTTTGGGTCATAAGATCAAGCCCTGCATTGGGCTTCCTGCTCAGCATAGAGTCTGCTTGTTTCTCTTTCCCTCTCCCACTCATTCTCTCTGTCTCTCTCTCTAAAATAAATTAATTAGCAAAAACAAACAAACAAAACAAAACAAAACAAACCTTGAGCAATTTAAGTTACATCTCTGATACCCAGAGTTATATATAATAGGACTTTTGGAAACCTCCAGAGATAATTGATAAAAGTTCCCATTTCTCATAGTAGAGGATAATTATCAAAATTCTGGATGATAACAGTTTATACATATTTTACAAATACCTTTGGATTTTTTTGGCATTCATTATAATACTCCTCTATCAGTCAACACCCCTCAGTCAAGCAGCACACTCTAATAATTATGACTAAATTCATGTAAATACTTAAGCCAGCAATGAATTGGTTCATTTGTTTGAAATATTAAAAAAAAAACAAAGTTGACTTTTGTTCTGAATTTATCCATTCAATGAGACAATGTATGTTCTTTATTCATACTTCTTTTATTTCTGATGATAGTTTGAATAATGCAGTAAAATATAGAAGCCACAAACAAAAAATAGAATGGATTTTGTATAGATGGTAATTAGTTTCAATAAATAAAGATTATATCCAATTAAATGGTGGGGCAGGCAAGTCATAAATTTTATTATTGTTGTTAGTATTGGTTGTTACTGTTTATTGTCAAATAAGATTTAGTAAATAAGATCAACATACATTTGGATTTAGAATTGATTTGCAAAACATTGCTTCTTCTGGGTGAATAGAAATGGATATTTATTAGAACTGTAGAAATGGTAAAAATCAGCTGCTTAAAGTCAGGCATATTTAAGGAGCTCATTATTTCTACTCAAGTACCCATTAACTATACTTAGAAATCAACATTTAATGATTTTGGTTAAACATCGGAGTTAAAAGGTATACTGTCAAATTATAAAATCTGTTTTTCCCTTTAGTAGGAGTTAAAATAAGGGTAATAGAAAATAAGAATTACTTGTTATAAAGTTCTAGCTATTAAGATTAGCAAGTAATGAAATATGCTGATTTAGAATTACTTACTAGAATGATAGCATCCATGTATCTACAGTTGCTATAATTTTATGAGCTTTTCTGGCTGCTATTGAATGCTTTAAATATGCTTTAATAAATTAAATAATCACATTTATGTGTTATTCACAAAGTTATTTTATTCCATTTTGTAATGCATAAATCTTGAAAATGCAAGTTTTTTAAGGCAGTTTATATGATATTTAAAGAATCAATCAAAATTTAATTCATATAAAAAAGTGTGAAATACATCAGAAAAGATAGTATTAAAAAGTAAAATAAATATAAAATCATTAAATCAATTGTATATTTTTATATCCTTGAAATCCTTCTAAAAACATTATTTATGTAAATGTAAATAAATTTTATTTTAAGCAAATGCATAAATTATCTCCTGGGTTGACACTATTATAATTAGTGACAAATGTGATAAGTATACTTTTGTGAACTTTGCTCATACAATATTGATAATATCACCTACTTAAGAAATACTATTTTATGAACTTATATGCCTTACAAATATACCTTTATGAAATTTTTATACTTATATGTGTTGTGGTTCTTACCTACATGCTCAAACTTTTTTTCCTATCATCCTTTTATCTAATTTCCAATTATTCTTAATTTCTATAATATATTTAAAGAAAAAAATACATGATCAAGTGTGAACAACCTGTTCACACAATATACAGATGACATTTCAATAATTATTTAAGCTTCACATTCCAAAGTGATAATGTGTAGATTACATATACTTCTAAGAAGTTTTATAATTAAACAAGACATCATATGTAAATAACCTATCAGAGTTGCTATCTAATAGTAGTTATGCTATGCATGTTAGTTCTATGCTTTTTTATAACAATATTTTGTTAAATGATTCAATCGGTGTTCTCTCCTCATTTATTGCTACCCATCCCACGGGTATATAAGAAAGAATGATAAATGGCCCCAGCATTTGGGCATCTCTGTCTCAGAAAATCAGTGAAAAAGTACTACAAGCATTAGGTCCATAGTTAAACAGACAGAATACATACTGTCAATGTTAAAATTATTGTTTTAGTTATAATATCTCTTCATTTGATAGATCTAAATAATATTGGTTTAAGTTAAATTAAGCTTACCCGTGGGTTATTATATACATCCACAATGTAAACTCCAAATTCAGATAGATTACAGATTTGTGTTCCTGTCCATAAATTTACAGTTTTTTTGTTTTTTAACTTGAGTATTCCAAGAAATAGTCAGTCCTCTCTACATATAACTCTATTTGATGAATTCTTCTAATATTAAAGTAAAAAAATATCAAAAAACACTAAACTTGAGACTTTACGATGTATTTTTTTATGATCATGTATTAGTGTAGGTATGTATGTTTCCTTTTTATATTTCAATGTTAACTTTGGTTTTCCCAAGTATACAAATAGTAATTTTGTGATCCTGCACCCTTAATATAAAGAAGTAAGGAAAAACTGCCACAATCATCATCCAATCCTACTGTGAACAAATTAGTTTTTAGTGATCACCCATGAGAGGCAAACATCTTCTTCCAGAACACTGGGGTTCCATTTCTATTACCTCTTCTGGTACAGCAAATGACACTTTGGTGCCTGATAAGGTTTATTTGTCTCTTAGGTATACCATACTCACTGAAGCATTACACAATAATATTAACTTGGATTGTAAATTCAATGAACCAATGCACATCATCCCCAGTTCTATGCTATGCATAACACCTAATTCACTATAGAAAATTGTTTTTGGTTTGAATTTTATCCAATAAAAAATAATTTTACAAGAACAAATGTAGAAAATTATGAGCAATAAATTCAAAATTAAGATATATGTTAGTCTTTTTTAATCAATCACATATTTGCTATTCTTAATTTTTCACTTTTCTAAAACCTAGTTCTAAAAAGCTAGTTTATTATCTTTCTCTAAGTATTTGTTGCCCTCCCTACTTTTTTAAACTTGGTAGTTGTTTTTGTTCTTTTTTTTTTTTTTATACTAATGATTTCACACTCCCTATAGCTGATTTTGCTTCCAAGCATCCCTCACTTTTCTTTTTAGTCACAGATCAGGAAAGCAGCAAAAATCAAAAATAAAAAAAAAAAAAAAAAATTAACATTATAAAAAAATTGTTTTTATCTCATAACCTTAATGTACCCTTTTTTTACTTACACTAGAAAAGAAATTATAGTACTAGGATTTATTTATGTTCTCCAACAAAGACAATCTACTTTCAGAACATTTATGTCACATTTCAACCCTTGTCCCTGTATCTGTATAAAATATGTTAAAATAAAGGAAAAAAAAACCTAAAGAAGAGTATATAAAGCAGTAAGCTACTAAGTCTAGTTTTTCTATTTATTGAAAAACAATATATCTGTAAATAGCTTCAATAAAGCTAATACAGTGTTTATAATACAATTATGAGTGTTTGTGTTGAAGGTGATACCAGTAGAGAACATTTTTAAAAAAATCTTTACAGCTCATGCTTGAAGAAGAGGAAGAATATTGCATTCAGCATCTCTTTAACCACACCTAGTTAGCTATTTCAGGACCAGCTCGAGGCTGAAAAAAAGCAAGATCCCAGAGATCATGACAGACTTTGTTGATCTCCCAAAAGAACCACCTTCATCCATGTACCAGAAGGTCTCAATACCTCAGCTATTAGAGGATTTTGGGGATGGAGGTGCAGTTCCAGAAATCCATGTAGCCCAGTGCACACTGGATATAGGATGAAAGAAAAAAGAGAAAATGTCAAATGCACTGGCCATTCAGGTGGATGCTGAAGGAAAAATTAAAAATCATGCAATTGTTTGGCAAGGACAGTCAAAAGACAAGTTCATTTATAGCAAGTACATTGACCTGGTTCCAAAGGAAGTCTTGAATGCAGATAACCCAGACCTGCAAAGACCTGATGAAGAAACCATTCAAGAGATAACAGAAATGACAAGGGTAACCCTAGAAAAATTTATACCACAGAAGGTTGCTGTAGCCATGCCAGTTTGAGCAGCTAATAAACTGGTTCCTTCAGAGTATATTTGACACACACCATATCATTGAGAAGTGGATTTCAACTTTGGAGCTAAACAGTTACCTGGATAGTGGAAATGCAGAAAGATCCAGTGGTATCTCCAAGTTTAAAGACTAATAAGAAAATTTCCTGAGAACCACCTTCTCCTCCTGTCATGCATTCTCCTAGCCAAAAGAGGATCATGAAGGAACAAGAGTGGAAGATTCCTCCTTGAATTTCAAACTGGAAAAATGGAAAGTGCTATACAATTCCATTAGACAAACATCTGGCTGCTAATAGAAGAGGGCAGCAAACAGTGCACATCAATTGAGAACTTTGCTAAGCTGGCTGAAGCCCTCTATATTGCTTATTGGAAGGCTTGTGAAGGTGTAGAAATATGGGCTCAAGTAGAGAGAAATATGGCTCAAAAAGAAAATGAGAAACATGAACAGAAAATTAGAAAAATGGCCCAGAAAGCCTGGTAGAGAAGAGTTGGGATCAAAACCCATGTGGAAAAAGAGAATGGAGAGGCACTTAAGAGGGATGAAATCTGGCATGACAGATGAAAGGAGAGACAGTACAATGGGGGAATCTTTCCAGGCAGCTCCTGATAAGAGGTTAAAACTACAGAGAAATGAAAATCAAGATATCAGTGAAGTCATTGCTCCCGGTATGCCCAATCCTCAGAAGTGCTGTGAAGTCCAGTATGACCAAAGGCTCTTCAACCAATCCAGGGGTGCGGACAGTGATTTTGCAGGTAGAGAAGATGAAACTTAGAATGTTTATGATTAAGCCTGGAGAGGTGGTAAAGATATGGCCCAGAATATTTTCATGCCTGGGAAAAATTTGGACAAGGACATGCATGGTGATGACCTAGGAGCCAGAATAAAGACCAACACTTTTGTTCCTGATAAGGAGTTTTCTGGTTCAGATTGCAGGCAAAAAAGCTGAGAAGAACCAGTTCAGTTTGAGGAAGATCATTTGGGTTTGGGCAAGTTTTTGAAAGTAGCCAAACAGCAGAGTGGCTCCAAAAGACTCTTAGATAACAGCTGCCTCAGTGAACATAAGCATGAGGGCAAGAAGAGGAAGGACTAGATATGTCTCTCTTCAAAGTGAATGAACTTCTATCCCTAACCCTAATGATGCAAGTCAGATGGGGAAACAATTTGTAAATCACCAGGATAAAAACCAAACATGGGTGTCAGACTACAGCACTACTTTTTATTATAAGAGTAAAGAGGGATGAAAATTCTTTCACTGTTAGTTTTTTTTGTTTGTTTGGTTTTTTGTTTGTTTGTTTAACAGTAGGTTGCATATGTGCTTCTATCTTTTGGCATTTATAGAGCATACTGGCCCACATATGAAATTAAGACCACTTCCTTTTGTATGACACTAGTACTTTTGGGGGTTAGTATTTTGCATAAGAATGACTGCTGATGAATAAAGTTCAACCATAGAGGGAAGAAGTTATATTCACATATTGGGACTGGCCTGTCAAATGACCTTTGCCCCTATTCTGCTGTTTTAATTTGGAGTGGGTAAAGTAAGCTCTTGCTTGGTGGAATGATTTGTTTCAAATAAAAACATTTAGACAAAAAAATAAAAGTAAAAAAAAAATCATTACACAATTGCTCAAGTTACTCTTGGGAAACTTACTGTTAGAGAATATTATATATTTTTTGGTCTAGCAAAAGTCACAATGCTAAAATCCTTTCCATGTCCTTCTAAAATTATTGTGCAATATTCACATAGCTCATTCCTTTATAAGATCACCCAGAATGTGGACAAGTTAGGTGGTACACATGCAGAAGCACAGCAAGACCATTTGGAAATGGATCTGAAAGTAATAAATATATTACTTATAAATATATAAAAATCATTTCTTGGAAGGTGAATGGAGGGCCATCAATGGAGATTAAGAATCATATGGAAATGAAAAAGAAGAAATGAGAATGGGTATTTAGACATAAAGGGAAAAGAGAAGGAAAGGAGCAGAGAGGAAAAGAGAAGGAAAAAAATTATTTAGTATACAGTTGTCACTGATTCCCTTTGAAGTACAATTCTCACCATGTCAACACAGTTGACTTCCACATTTTCAATAGTAATAGCTCATTTTATCTTAGAAGGCCTTCCTTACATTTGTTGAAATGTGAGGACTCTTCTCCTGGAGCCTTGGTTTCTATAACACCTTGTACCTCATGCGGAGTCTTTAGACCATTAGTGGCAGCATCACCAGGAAGCTTTTTGGAAATGCAGACACTCAAGCCCTACCTAGACTTACTGAATCAGAATATGCAATGTGACTAGACCCCAAGTAATCTGTAATACACATAAATACTTAAGAAGCACCACATATTATATATTTGCAAACTTTAAAAATAAGGCCACATTAAACAAACCAGTATGATTGAGTATAGAAGAGATTTTTCAGTGTTTGGATGAATTTTACACTGGGAATTTAGGATTATAGCAGGACATATAGGGCAGAGAGATTGGAGGACTTAGTATAGGGGATAGAGGAGACTATTGGAGTCTGAGGTTTTTTGGCAAAGCAGGAATAGCAGTGTAACACATAGTTCCATCTGAAAACCTCTGAAACAGAAGTTAATCAACATTTTCCTGGAGATGTAGAGAGTCCATCATTACCCTGAATCTGTGTGTGTCATATAAGAGTATATTGGACACATAGAAATATTTTGGATTATAGTAAGGTGTCTTTACTGAGTCCTAATTGACATTTTAGGATAACAGAGGGACTAATTAATCCCATATCCATTGGCTTGCAAAATCTTGATATTTACATGTCTTTTGCTTGTGGATTATGTGGGATTTTGTAGGGTGATAGGGGAAGGATGTGAACAATGAGGGTGTATGTCACTTTCTGAACTTTCACTATCATCAAGGTGCTGTTCTGAGCTCCCAAGGACAGAAGAACTGAGGTGATTTCCTTTCCTTTCCTTTTTCTTTTTCTTTTTTCCTCATTTTCTCCTACTCTTTTTGTTGTTGTAGTTGTTGTTAATTCACAAAACCATTATGAAATTCAGCACCATTGAATACTGGCTCTCAAAAATATCACAACTTCTTAGTAACAGAAGGCTAAATATATTGCTTGTGTGTAAATGAGTAAATGTATATTTATATTTTGTTTTATTGTAATAGTACATACAAGGTTTCTGGATCAAAGGCAAAACTTATTTAATATTTTAGTACCATTTGTCCATGTTGCATTTTCCTCCAGGAGGCAAGGTGGCAAGAATCAGATGGACCTGCATGTGGAGGGGAGAAGGAGGAGACCTATACTATGGGAGAGGAATCGAAATTATAAAATTGGAAGCTTAATATACAGGTTTTGGCATACTGACTCCAATCCCCACTCCAAAGTCTTTTTTATTTTTATTATTTTTTTTTAACTTTGGAATGTAAATAAATCCTGGTCTTTGGGAAAGAAGGGGAAAGTTGTCTAGGTTCTCAAATTTTGGAATGTAATGAATGACTCTGGATTTTATTCCCATTTTAATGTAATCACATGGCTCCAAAACTATCACCTTAGAATATGAGGAGTAAATGGCTTTAGGAAAAAAAGAGACATTCTTTATCATAGAGTGCTATTTATCTCTGTCAGAAAGTCCTGTTTGTGCAGAAGAATAAAAATATTTACATTCACATTCGACAGGAGAATACCACTTTGCTGGGGTCTTAGTAGCATCTCTGAGAGAGAGAATGACAAGGCCAGGATATTTATTAAGATCTTGAAGTTTTGCTTACAGAGGATCTTTCAGGGGAGGGGCTCAACTAGGATAAGAGTCATGATATAATAATTTAGAATTGCCAAGAACAGCCAGGCAAAGATTTGCTAGAGTTGAAAGGTGTAAACTGTTATTTGATGTTTCCTACTACAGACCTGATGTACCTTTCAAAAATTTCCTGAAATGAAAATATTTGGAACTTTACCTTCCTGAGCAAAAGCTTTCTAGTACTGTAAACATATTAATGAACAGTAAATTAATTAATGGGACAGTAAATTTATGTTAATATAAATTGTAAGCTGTGTAATTCAGCTGTTTAATGACTCTCAGTACATTCCATGTTTCTTTGGTGTAGGTTACACAATTATATCTCTGGCCCCACACCCCTTTCACACCCAGGCATGACCCACCTGTTAACTGATGTCTCTTAATTGCAGTTCTGCCTCTGGTAGAGCAGCAAATCCCTGGGATGGGCAATACATCTGGATAAGGAGACTAGAACAGAAAAATAAGAGCCTGAGTATTTGTGAGACACAAACCTTGTGGGGAAATTTCAAATTATTGATGACCTAAATATTGTGGTGTGAAGAGTGTCAGGAAAGATGCTGAAATCCTTCCCACATGAGCATCAGAAACTAGGACTCATTGTCATTTGAGCATCTATGTAAAATGAGCTTATATTCATCTACAAGCTGGTAAATCCTGGCAAGTTTGGGTTTCATCACTGAACTTCTGAAGAGGCAATGAATTTTCTTGTGGTTAATCAGAATCCTTATCTACATAAAACTGGTCTAATTATTATTTAAGAAAATTTATTAAAAATGTTTCTGCTAACAGGGGCACCTGGGTGGCTCAGTGGGTTAAATCCTCTGCCTTCGGCTCAGGTCATGACCCCAGGCTCTTGGGATCTAGCCTCGCATCAGGCTCTCTGCTCCCCAGGGAGCCTGCTTCCTCCTCTCTCTCTCTGCCTGCCTCTCTGCCAACTTGTGATCTCTGTCAAATAAATAAATAAAATCTTTAAAAAAATTTTCTGCTAATGAAACCTCACTGTAATTTTGTGGAAAGGTTGTTTTCCTCTTATTATATATGTTTCCCAAAATACTGGTAAATAAAAATATATTGGCAAGCAACATGCTATGAAATTACACAAAGAGAATCAGGAAAATGTGTGCATGGAAATGCTATAGAAGAGAACAAAGGAAAAGAATAGTCACATGTTAAGCATTTTTAAGTCTAAACAAAGAACCATGCACATGTACAACATAATCACTTTAGAATCCAAAGCCTGATTAATTTGTTTTTTTTGTAAAACCTATTTGGATTTGTAAATAAATTAGAATCAAGTTGTGAATCAGATTAGGAAATTAAAAACAAATCAGTTATATAGATGTTTCAGTAAAATTTTAAGCTTTAAAGAAAGTAGCAAAGATTATTTGAAGATAGCTCAACTTCTGCATTAGTACGAGATAGTGGGTTTTGCAAATTGCTAATCCTATAACATGCTCCACGAAAACGGGATATGGGAAAAAAAATATTAGGAAGGCATTAGCTATGGAAAATCCTGCAATAAAGAAAAAGCTCTAACCCTGTTTAACTCACTATTTGCCAAACTTAATTAGCCATTGAATCTTTTACTTCACACAACTTTTGAATACAGAAAAGCTAAGACAAATGTTTTACACAATACATCAGATTAATCTTTACCATGATATGGCTTTATCATGAGTTTCAATAGCTGTGACTTGCTGTGCAAAATTTGCACAAGCAGGATTAGAATCAACTAGGACGTTGTTAGAAATACAAAGTTTATCATCTTGAAAAACTGAGTAAGGATTTGAATTTTATAAGATCCCTAAGTGGTTCATAAGCATATTAAAGTGAGAGAAGCAGTAGTATAGAGTCTGTTTTTCAACCATGGCTGAAAATTAGAATAATGTGGAAATCTTCTGAAACCAGTGTCCTGGGGTCACACCAAAAAACCTCTGCTGTAAGTACTTGGGAGAAATTCAGGCAAATTGTAAAAAGCTTACTCACTAGCAGATTCTAATTTGCAGCCAGATTTGAGAACTGTAAGTAAAGAACACCACAGCCTCTTAAGAAGCATCATGAATGGGGCGCCTGGGTGGCTCAGTCAGTTAAGCGCTTCCTTTGGCTCAGGTCATGATCCCAGGACCCTGGGATCCAGCCCCCCATCAGACTCCCTGCTCCCATCAGGCTCCCTGCTCCGTAAGTAGCCTGCTTCTCCCTCCCCTAGTCCCCTGGTTGTGTTCCCTCTCTAGCTGTGTTTCTCTTTGTCAAATGAATAAATAAAACCTTAAAAAAAAAAAAAAAAAGCAGCATCAGGAAGGCATCTTTTCTTCCTCAATTAGCAACAACTTCATATTATAATAGTTTGAGCCAAAATCTTGAAGTCTTTCTTGACTTTTCACATTTTTACACATGCTACATTTACTCTATCAAAAATCTACAGGCAGGAGACTTCCATTTTCAGCCAGGATGATACGTATATTGGAAACAGTATATTAGGTTTACCCTCATGTACTTGGCCTATAAAAACCAAATAATTACACACACACACACACACACACACACACACACACAGGGACTAAAAAATATGAAATAGTAGTTTTCCAGACCCTAGACATCAAGAAAGTAAGGACAGTAATCCCTGAGAAATGGAAAACAAGTGAGGTGAAACATATATATATATGTGTATATATATATACATATATATCTATATACATCTAAATATGTATATGTATATGTATATATAAATATATACATACATATATATATTATTTTTTAACTTAATTTGGAGGAGTTTCCAGGCCTCTGCTCATGGAGCCAAACTTTCTTTTAATATTAATGACTTATAATTGATGAATAGTATATATCAGGTATACAACAGAATAATTCCATGCATGTAGGTATTGCTAAATAAGTCTAGTTAATATCCATTATCACACCTAATGGCAAATTTTTTTCCTTGTAATAAGAATTTTTAAATTCTACTCTTAGCAAATAGATAATACAGTATTATTAACTATAGTCAGCATGCTGTACATTATATCCTATGACTTATTTATTTTAAAACTAGATTCAGCAACTCTTTACTACTTTTATCCTTTTCACTTACTCCTACTTCCTGCCTCAGGCAACTGCCAATCTGTTTTCTGTATCTATGAGTTTGGTTTTGTCTTTAGATTCCACACATAAGTGAGATCATACAGTGTTTGTCTTTCTCTGACTCATTCAAAATCTTCCATTGAGTTTTCTAAAATTCACTCTCCATCTTCTCAATTCTTTTTAACCCATCAACCCTTGGCAAAACGCTCTGGTTGTATTACTTCAATAAATCACAACTTACTTCAAAGTGATTAAACCCATTGGGAATTTTTCCTTTTTGTATTTAACTCCAGAAGCTTCTCACACTTTTGAGTTTCTCTTTCTCTAAACTGTCTTCCTTTGGCTCTATTCATATCAAACACTCCAGTTTGTCTTCATCTTTATAAATTTGTTTCCTGGTTTCCTCTTTAGTGTAATTAAAACCTGTATTCCTTCACCATTCACACTAGTTAGTGGTCCTAGCTTTATCAAAACTTCAATTCCTCTCAAACAGAGATGAACATCTAATGTATATTTCCAGCTTAGTGTTCTTTTTGTCTTGTATTTCCTTTTGCTATTTTAAACTTAACCTTAAAACATGTTCATAATTGAAAATAAGACTATCATTTCCAAACTGGTTTTATAACATTTCCATCCTTCTCATGAATGTGTACCAACATGCATCTGCTTAAGAAAAAAAGAACATAGAAGTTATGCTTGATGCCTCCCTCTTCGTCAAACACTACATCAAACATCTGTTGATTTTACCTCTTAATTTTACAAATCAACCCCAATATTCCTGTCTCTAGCAGCACATTACTTCTAGCCATTAAGGGTTTTGTTTTGTTTTGTTTTGTTTTTTTAACTGTTGAACACTGCAGTAAACCCTCAGTTGGTCTCCCTTGCTCAAATTCATTTTCTATATGGTAAGCAGGGTTTTTGTTGTTGTCATTCTAAACAATAATCTGATTATGCCACTCCCTGATTAAAATTTTAGAGTCACTCTCATTGCTCTAAGGATATAGCAACAAAACAAAACAAAACAAAAAAGTTTTGTTGTAATTAAGAAAGCCCTCATTCTTGTTTCTACTAGTCCCTCCAAAGTTATTTGCATTGTGACTCTTCATTATATTCACTGGAGTTATAAGCCTACAATGCTAGTCCCTCTATTCTTGGCCCAGGAAACTCATACATATCCTCTTTATTTAATTCAAACGTCTCTTAGTCCATGAAACTGTCTGTCATCTCTCTGCCTAGGTGGCATCTGCCCATTATGTGTCCCAGGATTCAGTATATGTCTTTCTCATGGTATATCGCATTTATATTTTTGTATTGTTTGTACACTATTTAAGCTTCTTTTTTTTTAATTGATATTTGTGTCTTATACTAGACTTTGGGTTCTATGAGGGAAGGTCAGCATATGTTTATGCTCATCCTCTATGCCTCCTATTGTGCTTGACATATAAGCACTCAATTATTATTTGACAAACAAAAAAACATATTGATTGAATTTTTTAAGGATCATGTTATCTCCACTGTTTATTTTGAGGAACTGAAAATATTCTTTGGGGGTACAACTTTGTTGAAGTACTCATAGAGATTCACTCTCCTACACCTTCAATCTATCTTTATTTAAAAAAAAAATATTTTACTTATTTATTTGAGAGAAGAGAGAGAGCAAGCAGGAGTGGGAGAGGGGCAGCGGGAGCGTGAGAAGCAGACTGCCCATTGAGCAGGAAGCCCCAATGCAGGTCAATCCCAGGACCCTGAGATCATGACTTGAACTGAAGGCAGAGGCTTAACTGATTGAGCCACCCAGGTGTCCCTCAATCTATCTTTCTTGAGTCAAATATATGTTGGAAGCTCTGAGTATCTGAGGATAGTTGAAGGCTTGTGCTTTCTGAAAGTTCTGGAAAAGAAAACTTGAACAAGCTCTTTTCTTTGAATGAGGCATGTTCTTATTAGGTCAGCATCATAGAGCAATAGAACCATAAAGCTGTGGATTCTGAATTCATAGAGAGAAATTGTATATCAGTGCATGTTCCCGGTTTCCCTTTCTCCCATGAAGTAAAAAAAGGAGTTAAGGGTGTGGGATGAGGTATCCCTGCATATAGATGCTGCAGGAGTTAAGCGTAGTGAAGGTGACAATGAAGTTTTCTCTAGAAGTATCAGCAGGGAACTTTTAGCTGGTTTCTTAGATTCACTGGCTTGTGATGGACATCTGACTTCACATTCAACACCTCGTAGCCTGCTGACACTTATGGCCCTCAAACAAAGAGAAAACCAAAAACTGGAATAACAATAACAGATTGTAACTCAAAATGGACAGAAGAGATGATCAGAGAATTGAGTTTTTAGAGATAGACAATACAAGAGAAAAGTAATAAAAGCAGTAAGGGAATAAAGTGAATTATAACATCAAAAAATGGGTTTGTAGTTTGCAGCAAAACAAAAATAAAACACCAAAAAACCTTTATTTTATACTCTAACAATTCAATAAATAAATTGAAGACATAAACACTGAGGAGACCCAAATCAGTACCTGGTAGATCAATTAAAAAGAAAAAAAATAGGTCCACTTAGTTGGTTAAGTGACTGACTCTTAATTTTGACTCAGGTTTTGATCTCAGGATCCTGAGATGGAGGTCCCTATCAGTCTCCCTGGGGCAAGGAGCCTGCTTAAGTTTTGCTCTCTCCATCTTCCTCTGCCTCTCCCCCACTACTCATTCTTGTGTGATCTCTCTCTCTAAAAATAAGTAAAAAATAATTAATTAATTTGAAAGCACAAAACAAAAATTGAACAAATAGATCATGAAATGTCATTATGAAGGAAAATATAAGTGACGTGCTAGGTAGATTCAGAAAATATGAAGACTTCACATGTGAATTATTGCATTTCTAGGACAGAAACAAATGCATGGAGAAGAACTAATAAACAGAATAAGAATGGTAGAATAGCATGTACCTCTGCCAACTTGAATGTGCAAATTGAGATTTCAAGTAGTTCTACATAAGTCAGTCTAGTAATAAAAGACACTCATCTGAACAGGTTAGTATTCAAAATGAGTAACAACTGGTTGTTTCTAGGATTCAACAATGAAGAATGAAAAGAATGGATGCAAGCCAAAACAATCCAATGGCTTTATTGGTACACATGAGCAGTATTCAGCCTGGAATTAAAATGATTTTGTTCAGATATCTCATCTCTTTCAAGAATCCAGACACAAAGAGTTACTTATGTTGGCTATCCCATTTATAGTAAATGTAGAAGCAGCAATTCTGGAAAAGTGAGAGAAAAGGGCCACGAATATTACAATGTTAACCCAGCCAAGGTACCATTCATTCATCTCTCAGGGAAAAACGTGTATTTAAGTTTTAAAGTTTTTTTTTTTTAATTGCAGATAAGATATTCTGAGATCCTTAACTTTCTAATTTGAAAAATAAAAATGCAGGAAGTATATTTGATTATTGGCTATAGAAGACATTTTGAGTAATTCCTTTTGGGTTAGTCTCCTAGAAAACTATATTTAGGGAAGTGCTAAATTAAATTTTAACTTTTGTTAAAGGAGTATTAGAATGTTGTCAGAATTCCTGGGTACATAAGAATAATTTCTGAGGAAAAGCTCCTGCTTTTATCTTGGTTTATGGTAGATAGGCCAGAACATCTTAAAATCCCTTTTATTTTTTTTTTTTATTTTTTTTTTTAAAGATTTTATTTATTTATTTGACAGAGAGAAATCACAAGTAAGCAGAGAGGCAGGCAGAGAGAGAGGAGGAAGCAGGCTCCCTGCTGAGCAGAAAGCCCGATGTGGGGCTCGAACCCAGGACCTGGGATCATGACCTGAGCCGAAGGCAGCGGCTTAACCCACTGAGCCACCCAGGCGCCCCTTAAAATCCCTTTTAAAGTATAAACTAATTTTGGAAGCTTCAGTTTCTTGCACTTAAACTGTAATAGAAAAAAGTTTCCAAAATTTATTTTATATTAAAATTAAAAATGTATATTAAACAGTAAATAGAATTTTTTAGCATTTTAATTTTAAGGCATTATTATATAAACTGCATTATTTTTAACCTGATAGTGAATATATTAGACAGTACTTTCTTAGTAAGTCTGTCAATCAATGAAAAAATAAGTAAAGGTAGTATTTGAAATCAATAACCAAAATCTAAATTATAAATTTTTATAAATATGCTAATTTTCCCAAACTATTTCTGCTTTAATGACTCCAAAATTCTCTTAAGTGTTTATAGGGATATGAAAACTTGAGAACCAAATGAAGGTTGTAGTCCACATTTTTCTTATTAGTAACTATGTATTATCCTTTGATTTAACTTTCAATGTTTGGCAATATTCTAAGATTATGAGTTTCACTTCTTTTTTTAACTTATACTCACACAGGTGACCTAAACCTTGTAATCATGTACACTCATTTGAAACTCCAATTTAGAAGTTAGGTGTGTAAATGAAACTGTCATATTGCTTTCCCAGATAGTGTCAGAGACATCTTGCTTTTAGAGTAAATTGAAATTGAATTGAAAAATTTAGTTCTTAAATAATAGTGTCCAAAATGATGGCAGAAGAGCCATTGTAGTCAAATCAAGTTGTTGGGTTTTATTGTTTGGGACTATGATCATGGTGGAAACAACATGGTTTTCGATTTGACCTTGGAACAGGTCATTGTTCCTGGAAACTTAGTCTTTGTTTTTCCAGGGCTCTGTTTACCAGTTATTCTTTCTTTCTTTCTTTTTTTTTTTTTTTTTAAGGTTTTATTTGTTTATTTGACAGACCGAGATCACAAATGGCCGAGAGGCAGGTAGAGAGAGAGGGGAAGCAGGCTCCCTGCTGAGCAGAGAGCTTGATGTGGGGCTTAATCCCAGGATCCTGGGATCATGACTGAGCTGAACGTAGAGGCTTTAACCCACTGAGGCACCAGGCGCCCCCCCAATTATTATTTCTTAATGTAAGTGTTTGTTTTCTACTTAAACTAGCAAGAGTAGATTCTGTTATTTGTAACTAAGCAAAATTCCAAACAGGCTGCAGATCTTTAGTTCTCACCCAGGCATCTATGTGTCCCTTTTGGCATCTCCTAGATTTTCATGCTTGCCCATCCAATGGTGTGGGTGGAATCTCTTGACACTAAACATGGGGCATTTTCTTCCTTTGACAAATATTTGTGGATGAATATCCAGTTTCACTGTTGAATGAGTGCACTTGACCAAAGTCTTTATTTTTTCTGTACTTGCTTTTTACCATGTGACCTTAAAGAAAGGCCAAAATATATACTTGTAGCTTAAAGTGGGGCAGGGGCTCTGAAAATAAGCAACTTTCTAAAATAAAAAATAAGTTAAAAATTTGGTGAATTTCTCTTCAGCGAAAGCATTGGGGAAGATAATTGCACTGACAAAACAACATTCATGGTAGTTTACAAATATAAAAAAAATTGGTTAGAAAAGTATTTTATGAAAATATAAAAAAATTATAGGCAAAAATCAATGATCTACAAATATGTGAAGCTCAATGTTTTTGCTGAGAATTTAAAATAAATACAAAACCATTTTAGACCCACCTACTTGACAAAAATGTGAAAGTCAGGTACTGGTGAATGATAGTGAGCATGTGGGGAGACAATCTTCCTAATACACAAGTAGTAAGTTAGTGAAATTATGCATAGTCATACATGATGATCCAGCACTCCATACCTGGCTATTCATTCTAGAAAAACTTGAAGCTAGGTCCCTAAAGGGACATAGTACAAAGGTTTTTACAATAGCATTTTTTTTGTGTGCTAGAGAATGAACACAATCTAAAATCTATTAGATAATCTATCAGCAAGATGGCAAATAATATCATGCATGCTACTAAGGGATATAACCCAAGAATAGTCAAAAGAGAAACTTCAAAGTACATGCAGTAACATAATAAAACTTAAAAAAAAGTAGTACTGAGTAAAACTGAAGAGAATAATTTCTAGAACAATATATTTTTAAAGATTTTATTTATTTATTTGACAGAGTTACAGCAAGAGAGGGAACACAAGCAGGGGGAGTGGGAGAGGGAGAAGTGGGCTTCCCACTGAGCAGGGAGCCCAATGCAGGGCTCGATCCCAGGACCCTGGGATAATGACTTGAGTCAAAGGCAGAGGCTTAAAGACTGAGCCGCCCAGACTCCCCAGAATAATATTATTTACTTAATGTAATATGCGTAATTTATGTATTTTTCAAATATGCCTAAACATTCAAGGACATTTATTGGTATATGAGAGAGTCTATGAGGAAGAGAGGAAAAGTAGAACTGGTGATTATAGAAGAGGAGAAAACAAAATTAGAGTAAGATAAAGGGAAGGAGAAGATAGGAAGAAAGGAAAGGAAATGGAAAGAGAAAGAAAAAAGCACTTAAATGTACTTCAAAAATAAACTTATTCTGCAGCTGACGGTTAAACAAATAAGTTAGTTGCTATATCTAATCACTCTGATACCCTAGGATCCTAGTATTTAAGTCAGATGCTACTTACTCTCTCTTTTTTTAAGCTGTTATGTTTTTCTTAGAATGGAATAGGCTACCTAGATCTATATATATTTATGGAAGAATAATTTCTAATAATATTTTCACAAAAGTTCTCAGTGCTTTTTAGCAAGATTAGTGCAGGTAATTATCAGGCTCACTGTCACTAAAAAGACTAATATAATCAATTTTAAAACATACTTATCAAACTTGTTTCTGGAAATTGTTGATTTCCAGTAATAACTAGACATACCCTACTGTTTTTAAGAAATATTCAATTTCAGTAATTTTTCTAAAATTTGGTTCACTTCTAATTGACCAGGTTGTCTCACGTTAACGACATTACATTTAAAACAAAGAGAAGTATTAGAATTTTAAAGTATTATATTTCCAAACTTACATAGGCAAGCATAGACTCAATTAGATTTAGGATACACTGCTGATTTTCTGGAGGGAAAACGCCACTTGCCAATAGTTGTCAAATCATGATTCATTTGCTAATATCAATCTCAGTCTGCAATAAATATGTAAACATTAATAACTACAGCTTTAAATCAGTTTCTTCTCGTATATGACATTTGTGTTAATATCTTAATTAAAAGTACTAGTAAAACTAACTAGTTGCAATAATTCTTGTGATGTTGATAATAAAAGAAAAACTTGAAGACTACTAGATTCCTGGCTTTTACTTTTATCTGGTTATAGGTCCTCTTCCCTGGTCACTGGTATCCACCTGCTAATATTGCTGCCAGAGCTAACTACATTTCATGATCCTCAGGAGTGTGCTTTACTTTTGATTATTCTTTTACCCTGAAAAACTGACTTTAAAGAATTTGAATGACAATGTGACCTATCCAGCCTGTGGATATATCCCATGGTGATAACAAGGAGAAAATTGTTTTTCTTACAACAGTCTCTTTTTCAAAGGAAAACTTGAGCTTTGATCTTTCTAGGTCCTATTGCTGTTCATATTCAGGGACACAATGCCATAGATCTGTGATCTTAAAACTCAGAAATTTCTCTGTGACAGGACTAAAAATCCATAGCTAGCCAATTATATTGTATTTTTTTATTAGATATGGAAGACATAAAACCTTCCTTTTTTGGGTATCCTCAATTTATATCATATACAATGTACTCTTGCAGTATGGAACATGGACAGCCTATATTTAATTTGACTTAAGAGAATTGCATTGCATACTCGTTAAGTCATCCCACAGGTCTTTGAAGAAGTACTAAATTTTGAGTGCCATAACTAGTGAGCCAATTTTCATTTTAACCAAGCATGACATGAAATAAACATTCAAATGGCAAACAGAGAGCTGTTAATTTGTGTGAGAAGTTAAAATTAAGAAAACAAGAGGATAAAATCAGTTAGTTTGCGCTACTACAGTGTAGAATCCACAATTTACATCCTGGGGGAGTGACAAAGCAGTCATTTAATGCTATGTCAACACATGTATCTTGTCTTTCATTAGTAAACTCTCCTGCTGGTTCATACACTGTCAGAAGTAGACCTCCTACCGACATTCATAGAGGTGTGGAAACTAGGATGGTTTAATAATTCTGTTTTGTTTAACTTTCTTCTTGATCCTATTTGAAGCCAATTTTTTTCCCTTTACTTTTAGAACAAGTACATATTAGCTTCATTTATGAAGTAAATGTTCAAAATGTTTATGATTCAAATGACCTACTTTCCTCTTAATTCCTTAGAGCACTTTGAATATCCTAGCCAATTGAGGGTTACATCTGCCTGTAAATTACCCATGCTTTCTCTCTGCACACAGTCTGCCCACATCATCTGTGAATAAATAACCATGAAAAATAAATGGAGAGGAAAGACGACAGCATTCATCTCCCTTTCCCACTGAAAAGTGTTCTATCGAGATGTTGGTTAATGACCTAAGCAGTATTATAGATCCAAAGTATTTTTTACCCCCTCCATCCCACTCCTGCCCTACAAACCTGTTCAGCTTTTATCTGTTTTTAGATAATGTTGCTCCTAGGCAGTGATTAAGCAAATAAATATTTAAATGACTACATATGAAATCCATGCAAAACAACATATACAAATATAGAAAATGCATAGATCACTCAATATAGAATTTTTATCTATAATTTCTGCAAACACAGTCCTAAATTCAGTCAAGAGGCAGAGAAAAGCTGTCCCAATTTCACATTTTAACTAGCAAAGTCCTATTTATTTTAGGAAATGTTATTTGTAAAATTTTAATTCCTGGGATTATTTTGCAACAATATAAATCATCTTGACTTTATTTTACACTAACCTGCAGAATACTTAAAACATAAATGTTATAGTAGGGCTGTTTCAAATTGTAAATAATAGTGCACATGAATTAAACATTTAAATGATTCTTCAATCAAATATTCCCATTTAAGTTGATAACCATCTTTTTCTTTTTGATAATCCTTCTTCTAATGAAACTATATTTTAATTACTTTGTTGTCTTCTTGGAACTACCTTAAAAGTCTAATTCTTTTTAAAAAAGGACAGATTTTTTGATTGTTGGTTTTAAAGGCAATCAAGTAAAAGTGAAATAGCTCGCAAAAAAGCTTTTGGGTGAAATAAAGGACTGCCATAGTAATTGTAGATGTTTAATTATGTGCTTTACAGTCAGAATATAAGTAAATTCTCAAAGCAATATCAAAATTTTTGGAGAATTGACTGCACTGTTGAAATATGTAGATAACCATCTGCAGTAACTGGTTTGAAGTACAATACATACTTAACATAAAATTTTGGGGTGCCTGGGTGGCTCAGTGGGTTAAGCCTCTGCCTTCAGCTCAGGTCATGATCCCAGGGTCCTGGGATCGAGCCCCACATCGGGCTCTCTGCTCAGCGGGGAGCCTGCTTCCTCCTTTCTCTCTCTCTGCCTACTTGTGATCTCTGTCTGTCAAATAAATAAATAAAATCTTTAAAAAAAAATAATATTTTATATATTTGTTTAATATAAATTGTAATTTATATTACAAAGTAATCTTAAATATGTTTGGTATATTTCATATCACAGTTTTAATAAAGTAATTTTAGAATATTTCATATTTTGGAGTCCCTTGCTGGCTGAATAGGTTAAGCATTCAACTCTTGATTTTTGTTCAGATCGTGATCTCCGGTCCTGGGATGGAGCCCCACATTAGGATCCAGGCTCAGTGGGGAGTCAGCTTCTCTCCCTCTTGCCCTACCCCTCCTCCACTTTCCACTCTTTGTCTCTCTCTCTCTCCCTCCCTCTCTCTCTCTCACAAATAAATAAATCTTTCAAAATAAAATAAAATAAAATAAATTATTTTATGTCTTACAAAAAGTGAATTGTGTACTTTTGAGGAGTTATAAGTAACAACCCAAATCCAAATTAAAAAAAAAAACACAAATAGCTTTTAATTGAATATCAAATCACTAGAAGTAAAATGTTAATTAATGCTTGGCCTTAAACTATCGAAAAAAAAATTTTGTAATAACTATGATTTTAAGGGGCACTTGGGACTGGCTTAGTCCCATGGATCATGTGACTCTTGATCTCGGAGTTCTAAGTTCCAGAGCCCAACTTGGATATAGAGATTACTTAAAAATAAAATTCTTCAAAAGTTAAAACTATAACTTTAAAATAGTAAACATTTTATAAAATTATTTTCTTCTAAGACCTCTTTCTTTTTTTTTTTTTTTTTTTTTTTTTTGAGAAAGAGAGAGAGCTTGCTTGAGCATGAGCAGGGGGGAGGGGCAGAGGGAGAGAGAGAATCTTAAGCGGGCAGAGCCTGACTCAGGACTCAGCCTTGTGACCCTGAAACCGTTATCTGAGCTGAAATCAAGAGTTGGACACTTAACCAATTTTAAATTTTAAATTAAGACCAATTTTAAACTTTTTTACTTTGAGCAAACTATTCATCATAGGAAACTAATTTTTAATGAAAATGCCTTACTTGATAAAAATGTGTAAAGTTATTAAAAGAGAAAGCAAAATTATTTAAAATACTACAACTTAAAAGAGGCTAGAGGGAAGACACTTTTTGATACTCACTGAATTACAGACCTTTTAATGGAGAAACATTTTACTTTAAATAATTAAACATTTGCTTCATAATATTTGCACCATTAGCTTGTTCAAAAAAGGCTTGTGTTTAGTTCAAAACTATTACTAGTTCCGACTTATTGGAATTTCTTTATAATTTCTTTATAATTTTTGCATGATAAAAAATAATCCAGATCTCAGAACAGATTTTTTAAAAGTATTGAAAAACAGGAGAAAATGCATTCCATAGTCCAGGAAAACCCACGATTAGACTGAGAAACAATAATTTCAAAAGAAGTTTCCAAGCTTTAAGATTTTGTCCAGTTTTTCCTTATGTTGGAAATCTGTCATGGTGCTATGTTTATAAATAATTGCCTTAAGCTTTAAAGAAATTATGACTATCTCAAGCTATGATTTTGGAAATGTATTTAACATATAATTTTATTCCTAGTATTTAATATACATGAAAACAATCACTTATAAAGTGTCACTCAATTTTGTCAATAGTTCTTTCACACTGAATCTATAAAAAACGTATTTTAATAATTTTATAGTCAAGCCTTTCTTCACATTCTTATTTTACAGAGTTTAAATACACACTATGTGGGTTATTGTTTGTTTTAGTTTAGTTTTCTGCCTGTTTTACATTGGGAAGTTTGTGGTTTTACCTTTTCCTTCTATGATTCTTTAAAATGTTTTTAGATCTCCCATGGGAAACATATTACATACGATTATGATGATAAAGTTTTAAGGTAATTATGTTTCTCCAGCAAGAAGTAAAATGACTGTGCCCCCACGTGTGTGTATGATTTCAACCCCTACAAAATTAGGAAATATCAGATGCCTTAAAAAAAGAAAAAAAAAAAAGTTGTCACCAGAAGATCTGTCAAAATACAGCCAGAAACATTTCTTAGAGAACCACAACTCGATTTTTTCACTTAATATATTTGGTTTTGGTTGACTAGAAGATGTCTATAACAGAGCACTAACAAACATTGTAATTTGCTGGGGTCAGCCAGGTCTGCAGCTTTGAGATTGAAAGTCATCTTAAATTATGCTATCAGCTTTCCAAACCTCATTAGACTTAACCCATTTAGGCGCCACTGACTTCTCGGAATCACCAATAGAACCCTAATCAGAAAACCGCAGAGCAGCCAGTCTACTGCTATCAGAAACCTCAGTACACTTTTGTATATTAATATTTCAGAAAGTTTGTAGGAACACATACTCCCTGCTGAGCACTACAACCATCTCAGACACGGTTACAGTTAGTGAACCCTCCCCGAGCCTCTGGCTGCACCCTGTCTGTCTCTGCACCTGGCAACCGGGTTAAGAAAAAGACGAAGAAAATGAAATGAATGCCTTGACTTGATTTATGATTAATAAATTCCCATAATTGGAGAGTCAGGTAACCAGTAAATAGAAAAACATAGTGTTACAGGAAAATACCAATTTTATCCTGTAATGTAGCCATAAAAGTTTGAATACAATATCATTTTATTTTTCTAGGAGAAGCAATTTTTGAGGATTTTTGAGACCATTCATTTTCTCTAATGTTCTTAAAAATAACTACATTTTCGCCATGTATTGATTAAAATAAATCCTAAGAGATACCCAACAAAGCAGTGCAATTAAAAATGTTTTATAACAAACATATCAGGTTAGTAATAAAAATCAACGTGTATTTTTAGCGACTTTAAAAATGTTTGCAATGCATCAGGGCACCTGGGTGGCTCAGTAAAAGCCTTTGCCTTTGGCTCAGGTCACAGTCTCAGGGTCCTGGGATTGAGCCCTGCATTAGGCTCTCTGCTCAGCAGGGAGCCTGCTTCCCTTTCTCTATCTCTGCCTGCCTCTCTGCCTACTTGTGATCTCTGTCTGTCAAATAAATAAATAAAATCTTTAAAAAAAAATGTTTGCAATGCAGAGAAATACAGTTTCTATAATGATAAACAGTGACCAAGTTCAATGAAACACAGTAAAGCTAAATTTTAAAAATAGAAACAAAACAGTAAGTGCAAACTAAAGGATGCTTGAATAAATAATTTATTGTAAATAATATGAATTATATACTTAATTGATCTGTTTGTTTATAATGGGGAAGATCTCATAATATTTATATTTACTATTCAATGACATATATTTGCAGATGTTCCGGAGGAAAAATATTCACAGAAACTTCTAAGAAGTGAGAGTTTCCTACATTTAAATTAAGGTTAAAATGAAATTTTACCAGAACAATTAAGATGTATTTTTTAATTAAAACGCTAATACTTAATATATTTATCTAAGGTAAATGACCAGGGCCTGAAATGGCAACCAGGATTCTTTCTCATTTTCATTTTTCTTTAAACAAACAAACAGTTATGACAGGCACACTTTCTGTCATATACAAACTTGAATATGATATTTTCCTTGATTTATGTAATTAGAAATGGAGAGCATTAAAAACAACTATAGCCATAGTCCACATTGAAGGTGCTTGAATAATATGTTTTTCAATTGTTAACTGCACGGCACCACATGGGCCCTATCAGAAGTGAAGGTCTACTCTAGCACCAGCCAGCTCCGCCATGAGCTATACGGGCAGTACTGACAAGTTAATAAGCTTCTTACCTAAATATAGAGTCAACTTACATCTGAGATACTTCACAATCCCACTGTTGTATGACTACTTCAAAATCTTACATGGGCACACACACACGTTAATATAAATGTTTTCTGCTATCATCCAAATCTAAGTATGATTCATATAAAACTTCATAAATATTTTATTTAAAACTATATAGGAGGGGCGCCTGGGTGGCTCAATTGGTTAAGCATCTGCCTTTGGCTCAGGTCATGATCCCAGTCCTGGAATCAAGTCCCACATTGGGCTCCAGTCCCACATGGGGCTCCTTTCCTGTTTCTTCCTCTGCCACTTCCTCTGCTTGTACTTTCTCTCTCTCTGTCAAACAAAGATAAAGTCTTAAAAAATAAATAAATAAAATGATATAGGAACATGAACACACAACAATCTCAGTTCTGATTTTATTTTTTTTTATTATGATAAGAATGCTTAAGGAGGTCTGGCCTCTTCACAAATTTTAAATACACATTACATTACTTTGACTATAGGTATAATATGTATGGTGTATCTCTAGAAATTATTCATCTTTCTTAACTGAAACTTTATGCTTGCTGATTAATGACTCCTCATTTTCTCCCACCTCCAACTCCCTGGTAACCACTATTCTGGACTTTGATGTTATGAATTTGACTACAGAAGATACCTCATATAAGTGGGGTCATGTAGTACTTTCTGTGTCTGGTTTATTTCACTTAGTATAATGTCCTTTAAGTCCTTCCATGTTGTCACATATCTCAGAATGCCTTTTTTTTTTTAATTTTATTTATTTATTTGACAGAGATCACAAGCAGGCAGAGAGGCAGGCAGAGAGAGAGAGGAGGAAGCAGGCTCCCTGCTGAGCAGAGAACGCGATGTGGGGCTTGATCCCAGAACACTGAGATCATGAACTGAGCAGAAGGCAGAGGCTTTAACCCATTGAGCCACCCAGGTGCCCCATCAGAATGTCTTTTTTATTTAATGCTGAATAGCATTCCATTGTATGTGTATACCACATTTTCTTTTTCCATTGATGTGTTGTTTTGGTTGTTTTCAATCCAAACGTTGCTGTTATTTATAGTGTTGCAATGAACATGAAAATGCTAATATCTCTTTGAGATCCCGATTTCAAATCGTTTGGATATATACTCAGAAGTGGGATTTCTGGATCAAATGGTAGATGTCTTATTTTTAATTTTTTGACATATCTCCAAACTGTTTTCCATAGTGGTTGCATAGTAAGACCCATCCTGACAGGTGGGAAATGATATCTCACTGTGGTTTTGATTTGCATCACTTTGATGATTAGTGATAAGCTTTTTTTCATATACTTGTTGACAATATGCATGTCTTCTTTGGAAAAATGTCTTATTCAAATTCTTTGCCCTTTTTTTTTAAATTGACATATAATTGACATACAATGTTCTATTAGTTCCAGGTATACAATATAATGATTTGGCATTTGTGTACAAAATGACATGATCATCACAATAAGGCCAGTTAATATCTGTCACATACATAGCCACAGAACTTTTTCTTGTGATGAGAACCTTTAATATTTACTCTTCTGGCAATTTTCAAATATGCAATATAGAATTAATTTTTTTCGCTATAGTATACATTACATCCCCTTGACTTACTTATTTTATAAATGGAAGTTGGGATATTTTGACTTCCTTCAGGCATTTTGCCCATTCCTTACCCTCCACGTCTGGCAAATCCCAATCTATTCTCTGTTTCTATAAGTTTGTGAGTGTGTGTGTATGTGTACGTGTTTGTTTTTTAGATTTCATACATAAGTGGTATGATATAGCATTTGTCTCTCTGACTTATTTTGCTTAACAAAAAGCCTTCAAAGTCCTTCCATGTTGTCATGGAAGATTTCTTTCTCATGCAAGATTTCTTTCTTTCTTTTTTTTTTTTTTTAAGTGGCTGAAAATTCCGTTGTGTATATGTATCAAACTTTTTTTTTTCTTTTAAAGGTTTTATTTATTTGACAGACAAAGATCACAAGTAGGCAGAGAGGCAGGCAGAGAGAGAGAAAGGGAAGCAGTCTCCCTGCTAAGCAGAGAGCCCTATGTGGAGTTCCATCCCATGACCCTGAGGTCATGACCTGAGCTGAAGGCAGCCATTTAACTGACTGAGCCACCCAGGCATCCCTGTATCATACTTTCTTTATCCATTTATTTGTTGATGGACATGCAAGCTGTTTCAATATCTTGGCTATTGTAAATAACACAATGAACATGCAGAGAATGCTTAGATTCTTTTCTCATTATTTTTTGTGAACCTATTTTATGTTTTTGTTTTGTCATTACCATTAAGCTTACATATAATAACTTATTTTTATAACAGTATATTTTAAGTTGATAACAACTTAAGATTGAATGCATTCTAAAGCTCCATATTTTTATTCTCCCCCTCCATGTTTATGTTCTTACGTTGTGTATCATTTAACTAATTATTGTAGTTACAGTATTTTCACTACTTTTATGTTTTAATTTTCATGCTAGCTTTATAAGTGATCAGTCTGCTGCTTTTACTATATATTTACCTTTATCAGTGAGATTTATGATTTCACGTTTTCTTGATACTAATTAATGTCCTTTCTTTTTAGCTTAAAGAAGTCCCTTTTATACATTTTGTAAGGCCAGTTTGGTGGTGATAAATTTCTTTCTCTTTTGCTTTTCTGGAAACTTTTAATCTCCACTTCAATTCTGAACTGATACCTGCTGGGTAGAGTACTCTTGGTTGGATTTTTTTTTTTTTTTTTTCTTGAAGCATTTTCCATATAATGTACTCCTCCATTTTGGCCTACGAAGTTTCTGCTGAAAAATCTGTGGATAATCTTATGGGGGTTCTCTTGAATGTAACAAGGTGTTTTGTTGTTTTGTTTTGTTTTTGTTTTTGTTTTTGCTTTTTCCTTTCTGCTCTTGAAATTCTCTCCTTGTCCATAACTTTTGAAATTTTAATTATAACATGTCTTGGTATGAGTCACCTCAGGTTTATCTTTTTTTGGAGCTTTCTGGGCTTCCTGAATCAGGATGCCTAGTTATTATCCCAGGTTTGGGGAAATTTCCAGCCATTATTTCTTCAAATAAGTTTTCTCCCTACCCTGTACCCCTGCTCTCTTCTCCTTCAGGGACAACTGTAATGCAAATGGTTGTCCACTTGATGTTGTCCTGTAAGTCCCTTAAGATATCTTCACTTTTTTTCATCTAGCTCCCATTTGTAATAATAAATGTTTCAATGACCATTCTTCATCATGTTCCCTTAGGGACTTGCATGAGAATTTCTCTGGTATATGTATCTAGAAGAGCAATTGCTGAGTCACAGGAGTCAATAATTGATTTGTGTCTCTGGCACATGATTGGTGTCCAGAATAGCTGTGTCAATGGACAGTCCCACCTGCAATAGAGAAATAAAATGGCCCAACATTACAATAATCTTTGGCATTTTACTGTTCTCTATTTTCAGTGTGACTGGGGCAAAATGATAGTTTATTTTTCCAGTTTTGTATTTCTCTTATTTCCAGTGAATCTAAGGACACTTTGTAGGTTTGTTTAATCTTTTGGTTATCCTCTTCTATAAATTGTTGTCCATATATTTTTTGCCTGTTTTTTCTCTCTTTACTGCTCTCTTTCAAGAGTACTTTGCCTGTTTGAGAAAAGATATGTTGAAACATATTTCTCATCACCTTTACTGCTTGCTACTCTCTTGTTTAACCAGTGTAGTATTATCTCTGGTATCCCTTTTCCACACTTGCTCCTAACTCCTATATTCTATTCTCAACAAAGTTGCTAAAATGATCCTATTATATTGTGAATCAAGTTATGACATTTTTCTGCTCATAATTTTCCATGTTTTTCCAAATTACTTCAGGATAAGAAACAACAGCCTATCAGATCCTGTACCCTCTTTTCTTCATCTCCTTTTCAATCTCATTCTCCTCACTTTTCCTCAGTTTTGCCCTATTGATCTCTTTAGTATTCCTTGAATAGGTCAGACACACATCCTCCCTGGAACTTTGCAATCTCTGTGTCTTTTGCCAGAAATACTAACAGATTACTCTTGCCTACTTCAATCCTTGCTTCTGCAACCTTATCTGTGGGCTCTTTTCTAAGCAACCATTTAATACTTCTCTTTAACAAATACTCTTTGCAACATTTATTTTTTTAAAAAATATAATATAATTAAAATTTTCTTCAATTTTTTGTTGTTGTTGTTTTAGTCCTTGTACTTCAATATACATTCCATGAAGGAAGGACCTTCCTTTTTTATTTTTTTTTATTTGTTTGTCCATTCACTTTGTCCAGCCCTTAGCACATTATCTAAAATGTAATATAAAATCAAAAATTATTTGTCAAATTAAAGTCATTATTATTTTTTTCTTTGCCTAAACTTAAAATGTGGATAAGCCTAAATATATTCACATCCTGTCAATTTCATATTCCTGCCAATAGTGACCTAAAGGAAAAGCAGCATGGAATTTATAAAATGTTAAGGTATTTTATTGAATCTCATGATGGATCTTGACAATATTGTACATACCAGCTTGTAAACAATTATAATGGAATATCACCTGTTATGGAGATATACCTGATCACTAGTTTAGCAAATCTAGTGAGCCATGTTTAGCCAAATAAAACTTCTATAATATTCAAAAACCAAAAATAATTGGGCAGTAAAGATCATGTAAGTTCAAGATAGTGAGTAATAAAAAAAACAAACATTCATTTTATCATTTACCTTCAAAACTCATATATCTTTAGTCAGAGAAAAAGTTGTGAAGACTAGTTGTACATACATTTCATTCAGGAATATTACCCTTCTTACTACTTAGTGACTTGTTTAATTGGAAATAATTCAACTCTACCATAGAAAAGTATTTTTTTCAGACATTTACTGCTACAAAATATATGCCCTTCATGCTTATTAGTCCTTCAAGTCACTGAGCTTTCATAAAGTGTGTTTGTGTGATACCCAAACCTATGAGTTCTGGACATGATCTTTTCACTGAGCTTTTCACAACATTCTTTAAGCTATCCCAGTTCATTGTCATAAAGAGTTTGGCCTTTAAATTCATACATGTGCTCATGGATATGCCCTTTCAGTCTCAGTATGAAGTCAAGAAAATTCCAATATCTGTTAAATAGAATTGTCTTGATTATTAGATAAGAAAGCATACATAAGTTACCTAACACATTTTATGTTTAAACTCTCATTCTTTATGAGAATAAATTCTCATTTAACTTGAGTAAATAAACTTTTTTCTCTTGACTCCTGATTGCCAGGAAGATTTGAATAGTATTCCAAATCTTCCATACTTTTATTTGCCTATTATGGAACTCATTGCTAGTTTTATCAGTATCAAGCAAGCATTGGGAGAAAAAAAAATAATCTGTGTTTAATTACTGCAGTCTCAGATCTAAATGTTTTCTTAGTCAAAGAAGTTGAAAAACAAGTTATAAGAGTTACTACACATATTCAGTCATTTTATGAGCACAATCACTTATCTCGTCATGGTCTGCTCAGGGCATCTAACATTTGAAATATAACATGGAGTTGCATACAAACAGCTTCTAGGGCCATCACATTCATCTTCTGATGGGTACAAATACTTAGCACCCTGTAGATAGACCATAAAAGCCAAAATGGAACCTGGGCTCTTTAAGAAGAGTGTGGTTATAATTAACGACATTCTGGATAGTACTTGTCATTAGTCTTCATCTTAAGCAAGTGGAAGAGAATTCTGACAATATCTACTTGGTCACCTAGCAAGATACCAACAGGACCGTCAAGAAGCCCTTTGAAGATATAAGATTTTTGCTTACCCCATTAAAAAAATCGTTCTATTTTATTCAGCATAGGTATTTTTAACTTCCTCTACTTATAAATATTGGAACATTTTGAGTACAATTTCTAGCAAATCCCTGTCTAAAGGACTTTTTAAAGATCATCCATTATTTCCTGAGATGATTACAGATACGCTTGCAAATGTATGTGCCAGAGAATGTTTTAAAATGCACCTGAAAACTTGTTGGAATTTTGTTCTTTGAGTCAAGAGCATTAAATAATGCCCTTGGTTATAAATTATTTTGGAGATGTGAGTGTTGTGATTAGGTATTCTAACAAATGTACATATTCACTTATCCCTTCTGTTTAAATCCCTTTGACTAAGATATTATCAATTGCTTTGAGAGATACTTAATGGCCTCTCATCAGTAAAGTTCCATATATTGCCCCTTTCAAAATGTTGTTTTGTAATGCTTTTATAAATTTTCTTTAAAAGGAATGACTTCTTTGCATTTAAGTTAGAAGACTCATTTATATTTTAAAAGAAAATTTGTCATAATGTATAGCTTGTATAACATGTAAATTTAAAATCAACTCAATTAACCGGTTAGTCCTATAAGAAGTAGAATTGAATAAGTTATTTCTAATGCTTACTGAATGACCTCCATCATTTCTCCATAAGTATGTACATTGAATATGCTCTTAAATCGTTATAGACTTTCTATACAACTCTGTAAAAATATAGTTATAGATATAAATATAGTTGAATTAAGGCATATCTATTATTTTTAACTTTGATACTTAAAATGATAGAAAACAATGCAGAATCTGCCTCATGTATAAGTGCATGGATAGAAGAACTGAGTATGTGGGACTAACTTTGGATACATTGGGACCACTTTGCTGATTGAATGAGAATGATGTGAAATAAATACTAAGGGAAAAGATGTTTTCAAAAAGATGTATATGAAACTTCATGTTATAGCTTCTGGGTGCTAGATTTTAAGTGAGAAAAGACTGAAATTTCTCAGAAGCAAATGTATGAACTTAGCCTATAAATAATTTGCAATTTCATGCACCATGTATAGAAATTTTTACTTGCCAGAAATGTTTTAAACATATTGATTCAGTTTTAGAAATAACACTTAAATCGTTTATTCACCAAGATTAAATTAGCACAGTTTTGCCAAGTAATGTACAGTGTTTAGATGGAGATCTAACAGAGATCCATGCTATGATTTGTTTTTTTTTTTCCCCAGCTGTTTTACTCAACAATGATCACGCTTTTCTATTTAGGTCTACAATTATGCCACATAATTAGTCACTTGGAAGAATGGTTTATAATAAATAATAATAGCAATGATGAAGCAAAGGTAACTGTAACATGTAGGGATGGTTATCCGGCTTCAGCCTGTGAAATGCTTTCAACCAGCTGATTCATTAGGTAGGGCCATCTATTCATTATGAATCATTGCAGTATGATTGTGTAGAACCAACTCTGTTAATGACTGACTTTTGATGCTACTTGGACACAGCTTTTTTCATCTGTAAAATGAGACATCTGACTTATGTAATAACAAAATTCTTTCTAGTTGTTGATTCATAATCTAACCTCTTGATTTTAATTTTTTGAAAAGAGTAGAAAAGAGAAGTAAAACTTAAGCTTCTTTTGTGGGTTTTTAGAAAATATAAGACTCTACAATAGTCCCTCCTTAACAGTGGGGGATATGTTCCAGGACCCCCCCCCCCAGTTCCAGGATCCAGAAACCGCAGATAATAATTATCCTTATTTTTTTTCTATACATACATACCTGTGATAAAGTTTAATTTAAAAATTAGGCAAGGTATGGGGCGCCTGGGTGGCTCAGTGGGTTAAGCCGCTGCCTTTGGCTCAGGTCATGATCTCAGAGTGCTGGGATCGAGCCCCGCATCGGGCTCTCTGCTCTCTAGGGGAGCCTGCTTCCTCCTCTCTCTCTGCCTGCCTCTCTGCCTGCTTGTGATCTCTCTGTCAAATAAATAAATAAAATCTTTAAAAAAAAAAAAATAAAAATAAAAATAAAAATTAGGCAAGGTAAAAAAAATAAAAATAAAAATAAAAATAGGCAAGGTAAGAGATTAATAATTAATGATAAAATAAAAAATTATAACAATATATTATAATAAAAGTTGTGTGAATATAATCTCTCTCTCAAAATATCTTATTACACTGTACTTGTCCTTATTCTTGTAATGATGTGAAATGATAAAAGGCCTACATGATGAGATGAAGTGAGGTGAAAGGTGTAGGCATTGTGCCATAGTGTTAGGCTACTCTAGATCTTCTAACCATATGTCAGAAGGAGGATCATCTGCTCATCAACCAGTATATATTTTATTATTTATTGATTGATTTGATTTTTTATCACTTAGTAAATTTTAAAAGTTCTCATGGCATGCACATGTGCACACACAGACACACAGACAAATTATAACTACTTGAGGATGGATGGATACGTTAACTAACACTATTGTGGTAACCATTTTGGAATATATACATTACATTTATCAAATCAGTGTGGTGTACACCTTAAATTTGAACAATGTTACATGTCAATTATATTTTAATAGAGCTGAAAAAAGAGAGCCCATGAGACATCAACAAGAACTGACCACTAGAGAAATCCTCAATAAATCTCCAAAAGAAAGCAATATAGATGAAATTTCTTTAATACAATGGAAGTAGAAATCAAAGACAAAATGAGAAAGGAAAGAAAAGAGGAAAGAGAAAGAAAGAAAGAAAAGAAAGGAGGAAGGAAGGAAAAAAAGAAGGAGTATACAATGTAATTTAGGGCATAAGGGAGAGCAGAGAAGGGCATTTATTGAAATGTTTTCACTACTGGAATCACAGATCATAAAAATATTTTAAGTCATGCCTCTTGCCTGGTATTTGTAGGAAAGACAGGGAAAAAGGAATTCTGTTGATCTACATTATTAGGTTGTATCATTATATTTTATAAAATATGCTTGACTTGCTATAGTTCCATTATATATGTACATTATTCAAAAATACAATTTCAGATTCTATTGTATAAAATGGCTAGGAATGTAGGATTGTTTCTACAAATATTGTAGGATTGTAGGATTCTACAAATATTCAAAGATATTTCTTTGTATAATAGTTAATATTAAGAGATCACATAAATGTGAAGATTAAATTGAAGATCAATAGCAGATGCTATGAATTACTACATAAAATGAAAATAAACTCATAGAAATGAGTTTGCATTTATTATTTCTATGCACCAATTTATTATTCATTTATTTTATGGCTGATAATTTAAATGCAGGTTTTTGGTCTGATCTGAAAGAATGAGAATTTTCCTAATCAATTCATTATTTTAAAAAAATCACATTCCTTATCTGAACTAATATTCTTTATTATAGACAGAGAGTATAATAATAATCTGCACTGAATAGCGTTTACAAGTTTGTCATCACTAAATGTACCACCTTTGTTTTATTCCAGCTCTCCCTGATTAATTTATTTCAAGTTGTGGAAACTAACTTAGGATCCTAGAAAATAATAGGTGTGGGTATAAGATTAGTGAGTGTGTTTATTTGTTTGTTTAGATTTTATTAGTTTATTTGAGAGATAGAGAGAACATGAGTAGGGGGAGGGGCAGAGGAAGAGAGAGAAGTGGACTCCCCACTCTGATCAGAGTGCTACCGTGGTGTTCTATCCCAGGGACTCCTCCCCCTCATGACCTGAGCCAAAGACAGATGCTTAACTGACTGAGCCCCAGGCACCCCTAGAGAGTAAGATTTTATTAAATAGTTTCTCATCTTACATGATGAAATGTTGACTTCAGCTCGAATTACAGCACAAAGAGAATTTCAAGATCCATACTTCATATTTTTAAAATATTTTATTTATTTATTTTTTAGAGAGAACATGAGTGGGGTGGTGGGGGAGGGGGTAGGGAGAAGCAGAAGCCCCACTAAGGAGGGAGCCCAGTGCAGCACTCCATACAAGGACCCTGGATCATGACTTGAGCTGAAGGCAGATGCTTAACTGACTGAGTCACAGATCTGACCTTTAATAGAGAAATAACCTAGATTGGTTGTATTTTTCCCATTCAACAAATAAATTTAAATGTTGACTTTGTTTTACACTTTTTAGGACAAATTTATTCATCTTAAATGTTGAAGCACTATAGAAAGATATGATATAATGGAATGCAGTTTTTTTTTCTTTTAATTATGCTTTTATTTCCAACACAAAATATGAAGTCCCAAAACCAGTACTCTCTTTAGAACTACTTCTTTTCATTCTCTTTTTCTGTCATATTCTTATATTTGGTTTTTGACACTGCGAGATAGACAGGGTACACTATAGGAAGACCAGGCCCAGTCAATGATACTTAAATTATTATTAAGAAGTAAATCAGGGGCACCTGAGTGGCTCAGTGGGTTAAGCCTCTGCCTTCGGCTCAGGTCATGATCCCAGAGTCCTGGGATCGAGCCCCACATTGGGGGGGGGGGTCTCTGCTCAGCAGGGAGCCTGCTTCCCCCTCTCTCTGCCTGCCTTTCTGCCTACTTGTGATCTCTCTCTCTGTGTCAAATAAATAAATAAAATCTTAAAAAAAAAAAGAAGTAGAATCAGCATGATAGAGGAACTCTACACTATGTAGGGTATACTTCCTCTGCTCTTGGCATTACATTCACCTCTTCCCTTATATTGTTTACTGTGAAAACCTTTAGAATATAGTCAACTAAGGGAATTCAGCAGCAAGTATGTGAAAAGTCTTGTTGGATACACACATATAGCATACCCTATGCCTGTCCAGTCCTATTATCTTCGCCAGTATCTCCAGTTAGCCTAAACTTTTGTGTATCTTACAAAGTAGTTTTTCTGTTCTTCCCCGACCTCATCAATTAACTCTACATGGAACCTAAGTTCATCATTTAAAAAATAGAACAGCTTATGTCTTTTATGCTTAAAATCTTCCACTGTCTCTACACTCAGAATAAAATCCAACATGTGTGTGTGTATGTATGTGTGTGTGTGTTTAATGAGCACTTTAAAATACCTATAAATGTTTTATTCATTTTTATATGATTATATATGTATATATATATAGGTATTTTTTTTATTTTCAGCATAACAGTATTCCTTGTTTTTGCACCACACCCAGTGCTCCATGCAATCCGTGCCCCCCCCAATACCCACAACCTGGTTCCCCCAACCTCCCACCCCCCGCCACTTCAAACCCCTCAGATTGTTTTTCAGAGTCCATAGTCTCTCATGGTTCACCTCCCCTTTCAATTTCCCCCAATTCCCTTCTCCTCTCTATCTCCCCTTGTCCTCCATGTTATTTGTTATGCTCCGCAAATAAGTGAAACCATATGATAATTGACTCTCTCTGCTTGACTTATTTCACTCAGCATAATCTCTTCCAGTCCCGTCCATGTTGCTACAAAAGTTGGGTATTCATCCTTTCTGATGGAGGCATAATGCTCCATAGTGTATATGGACCACGTCTTCCTTATCCATTCGTCCGTTGAAGGGTATCTTGGTTCTTTCCACAGTTTGGTGACCATGGCCATTGCTGCTATAAACATTGCGGTTCAGATGGCCCTTCTTTTCACTACATCTGTATCTTTGGGGTAAATACCCAGTAGTGCAATTGCAGGGTCATAGGGAAGCTCTATTTTTAATTTCTTGAGGAATCTCCACACTGTTTTCCAAAGTGGCTGCACCAACTTGCATTCCCACCAACAGTGTAAGAGGGTTCCTCTTCCTCCACATCCTCTCCAACACATGTTGTTTCCTTTCTTGCTAATTTTGGCCATTCTAACTGGTGTAAGGTGATATCTCAATGTGGTTTTAATTTGAATCTCCCTGATGGCTAGTGATGATGAACATTTTTTCATGTGTCTGTTAGCCATTTGTATGTCTTCATTGGAGAAGTGTCTGTTCATAACTTCTGCCCATTTTTTGATATGATTATCTGTTTTGTGTGTGTTGAGTTTGAGGAGTTCTTTATAGATCCTGGATATCAACCTTTTGCCTGTACTCTCATTTGCAAATATCTTCTCCCATTCCGTGGGTTGCCTCTTTGTTTTCTTGACTGTTTCCTTTGCTGTGCAGAAGCTTTTGATTTTGATGAAGTCCCAAAAATTCATTTTCGCTTTTGTTTCCTTTGCCTTTGGAGACATATCTTGAAAGAAGTTGCTGTGGCTGATATCGAAGAGGTTACTGCCTATGTTCTCCTCTAGGATTCTGAAGGATTCTGGTCTCACGTTGAGGCCTTTGATCCATTTTGAGTTTATCTTTGTGTATGGGATAAGAGAATGGTCGAGTTTCATTCTTCTACATACAGCTTTCCAGTTTTCCCAGCACCATTTATTGAAGAGACTGTCTTTTTTCCACTGTATATTTTTTCCTGTTTTGTCGAAGATTATTTGACCATAGAGTTGAGGGTCCATATCTGGGCTCTCTACTCTGTTCCACTGGTCTATGTGCCTGTTTTTATGCCAGTACCATGCTGTCTTGGTGATCACAGCTTTGTAGTAAAGCTTGAAATCAGGTAACGTGATGCCTCCAGTTTTATTTTTGTTTTTCAACATTTCCTTAGCGATTCGGGGTCTCTTCTGGTTCCATACAAATTTCTGGATTATTTGCTCCAGCTCTTTGAAAAATACCAGTGGAATTTTGATCGGAATGGCATTAAATGTATAGATTGCTCTAGGCAGTATAGATATTTTAACAATGTTTATTCTTCCGATCCAAGAGCATGGAATTGTCTTCCATCTTTTTGTGTCTTCTTCAATTTCTTTCATGAGTGTTCTGTAGTTCCTCGAGTACAGATCCTTTACCTCTTTGCTTAGGTTTATTCCCAGATATCTTATGGTTCTTGGTGCTTTAGTAAATGGAATCGATTCTCTAATTTCCCTTTCTGTATTTTCACTGTTAATGTATAAGAAAGCCACTGATTTCTGTACATTGACTCTGTACCCTGCCACGTTACTGAATTGCTGTATGAGTTCTAGTAGTTTGCAGGTGGAGTCTTTTGGGTTTTCCATATAAAGAATCATGTCATCTGCAAAGAGAGAGAGTTTGACTTCTTCATTGCCAATTTGGATACCTTTTATTTCTCTTTGTTGTCTGATTGCTGTTGCTAGGACTTCTAATACTATGTTGAACAAGAGTGGTGAGAGTGGGCATCCTTGTCGTGTTCCTGATCTCAATGGGAAGGCTGCAAGCTTTTCCCCATTGAGGATGATATTTGCTGTGGGTCTTTCATAGATAGATTTTATGAAGTTCAGGAATGTTCCCTCTATCCTTATACTTTGAAGCGTTTTAATCAGGAACGGATGCTGGATTTTGTCAAATGCTTTTTCTGCATCAATTGAGAGGACCAGGTGGTTCTTCTCTCTTCTCTTATTAATTTGTTCTATCACATTGATTGATTTGCAAATGTTGAACCATCCTTGTAGCCCAGGAATGAATCCCACCTGGTCATGGTGGATAATCTTTTTAATGTGCTGTTGGATCCTGTTTGCTAGGATCTTGTTGAGAATCTTAGCATCCATATTCATCAGTGATATTGGTCTGAAATTCTCCTTTTTGGTAGGGTCTTTGCCTGGTTTGGGGATCAGGGTAATGCTGGCTTCATAGAAAGTCTGGAAGTTTTCCTTCTGCTTCAATTTTTTGAAACAGCTTCAGGAGAATAGGTGTTATTTTTTCTTTAAAAGTTTGGTAGAATTCCCCAGGGAATCCATCAGGTCCTGGGCTCTTGTTTTTTGGGAGGTTTTTGATCACTGCTTCAATCTCATTACTAGATATTGGTCTATTTAGGTTGTGGATTTCTTCCTGGTTCAATTTTGGGAGTTTATAGTTTTCCAGGAATGCATCCATTTCATCTAAGTTGCTTAGCTTATTGGCATATAACTGTTGATAATAACTTCTGATGATTGTTTCTACTTCCTTGGTGTTAGTTGTGATCTCTCCCTTTTCATTCATAATTTTATTAATTTGGGCTTTCTCTCTTTTCTTTTGGATTAGTGTGGCCAATGGTTTATCGATCTTATTGATTCTTTCAAAAAACCAGCTTCCAGTTTCATTGATACATTCTACTGTATCTCTGGTTTCTACCTCATTGATATCAGCTCTAATCTTGATTATTTCCCTTCTTATGTGTGGAGTTGGTTTGATTTGTTGTTGATTATCCAGTTCTTTAAGGTATAGAGACAGCTGGTGTGTTCTGGGTTTTTCAATTTTTTTTGAGGGAGGTTTGGGTGGCTATGTATTTCCCCCTTAGGACTGCCTTTGCTGTATCCCATAGGTTTTGGACCGAAGTGTCTTCATTCTCATTGGTTTCCATGAATTGTTTCAGTTCTTCTTTGATCTCCTGGTTGATCCAAGCATTCTTAAGCAAGGTGGTCTTTAGCTTCCAGGTGTTTGAGTTCCTTCTGAACTTTTCCTTGTGATTGAGCTCCATTTTCAAAGCATTGTGATCTGAGAATATGCAGGGAATAATCTCAGTCTTTTGGTATCAGTTGAGTCCTGATTTGTGACCCAGTATGTGGTCTATTCTTGAGAAGGTTCCATGTGCACTTGAGAAGAATGGGTATTCTGTTGTTTTAGGGTGGAATGTTCTGTATATATTGATTATATATTTTTAATCAGCCCACTAGAGTATAAATTCTAGGAGAAAAGAAACATTTTTTTTTTCTCACAATGGTATTCACTTGGCCTACTACTGTGCCTGCAACACAGTAGGTGATCCATAAATACTGAATGAAAGATTAAGTTGAAAAATAAAGGTGTTGTTCTATTTCAGTCTTGATTTTTTTTGTTTTTTTTTTTTGGCTCCATGTAGTAAGAGAATCGATTACAAGAGTCTTTCTCCCAGAGGTGTTATGTCTGTTCTTACCAATGACCAAACTACTATTAGTGAAGATGGAAGTAAATTCTCTAGGTAGGACAGTGACAATTCAAATGAAAAAAATCTGATGATAAAAATGAGCCCTACTCTCTACCAATTTGGAAACAAAAATTGAGTCATCTGAGAAAGTCAGTGAGATAATAGACTACAGTGTTTAAGACTGGATTCTAGACTCAAACTGTCTGGGTTTATAACCTGACTTGGCTATTTAGTAGTGATGTTACTTTGAACACATTGTTACACCCATCTTTTCTGCAAGTTCATTTATTCCTTTGTTTTTTGCACACTTGGGTGACACTATGGCATCTATCTCATAAAATGGATATAACAAAATGAGGTAACATATTTCAAATTCTTAGAACAAAGTCTGAAGTGTTTTAAGAGTTCATTAAAGCTTAGGTAGTATTGTTTTCACTGTCCATATTAGCTTTACAGTCTGAGCTATAAATAACTAAATTGGAAGAGCCTTTCAGAACAGAAACTCTGAGAACTACTGGCTCAGTTGCTTAACATGGAAGCCCAACTCTACAAGGGAGAAAAATCCCCTTCTTAAGCAAAAATATGTTTAGATATAATTTTGATCTTGTATCTATCAAGAAGATAAATAACTCCACAAAGTGTCAGGGTGTATGTCTTCTTTGTCAGAGATAATGTCAGATATAAGGATTTGAATACTGGAAGTTTACTTGGGATGTGCTGGGATTACCTGCAAGGAGGTAGAGAATGATACAGGAAAGGAAAGGCCACCAATAAAGGCCACACTTTTAATTCAACTAAAATGATAGGAAAATAGGTATTTATATGATTGAAGGCTACTCCTGGGGTATATTGATTCCCTGCTACCATGTAGGTCAGAATGACTTTATATGGCTCCAGGAAAAAAAGAAAGCAAGCATTCAGACAATAGTGCAGATAACATGGGAGTCATTAACTATAGGAAACAGAAAGGTCCAAGGAATATGGACAGGTGGAATGGACAGATCTGCTTTGAAGGAAGAGAGCATCAAGTATAATCAGAGCTCAATTATCCACCTCATGGTTCCAAAGAAACCATGTGGGACTAGCTCAAGGCTCCTGGTAATCATTTGCCCCAAGGTAAATGTTGAACTGGGTTGACGCTTTCCCCTCTCAGCACTGGGGAAACAAGTCCCAGGCACTCTTTACAGGAATTTCTGAGTATAGCCTTTAGGAACTCGGAGTGCATTAGGAGGTCTCATTCTAGCAGGACAAAATCATCTAGACATTTTGGAATCAATGCTTATCTCCAAAATTCCTGTATTAGTCTGCTTGGGTTATTGTAACAAAATGCCATAGGCTGGGCAACTTAAATAATAGATATGTTTTCCATTAATTCAGGAGGCTGAGAAGTCCAAGATCAAGATCCAGTTAATTGGGTTGAACTAAGAGTCCCCTTCTTGGCTAATAACAGATGGCCATCTTCTTCTTGTGTCCCCACATGGCAGAGAGAAATCTGTCTTTCTTTCTTTCTCTTATCCACTAATCCTATCATGAGGGCTTTTCCCTCATGACCTTATCTAACCGTTATTACTTCTCAAGTGTCTTGTCTCCAAATGTAGTCAAATGGGTGGGAGATGGAGTTAAGATTTCAATATATGAATTTATAGGAAAACATAAGTCAGTCCATGGTGGTAGCTGAAAGGGAATGTACTAGCTTTACCATGTCATTAGTTGATGAGACTTTTTTCACTTGCAGACCTCTTTGTAACCCTTTGTAACAGTTATTGTATTGGTGATGTTGAGACTCATACCACACACAAGTGGTTCATTGCTGTCTTATAACCAAGTACACAAGGGTAGCCTAAAATAATCACCCATTCCATTTTGTGCCAAAGAATGTATTATCGTGCAGTGATTAGGATAAATATATCTCTATTATCTTCAATGTTTTCTTTTATATTACATATCTGATCTCATCTAGATTGATTCTTTGTGGCTCTTTTTGTTTCTATTTTATAGCATTTTTCTTTGTTTATTAGCTTGATTTGACATTTTTGTTGCTTCATATGATTTTGTTTAGTTTTGAGTGGCTTTAAATCTATAAGTAGAATATTAATTAAAAACTATGAGTTGGAAAGAGTCCCATCATCATCACAGATAACCAAAATCCATGTGTAGGTGTTTAAAGGGTGGCAGATACTTATAACTGAAATAATGTTTGTATTCTATATGTCAAGACAACCGCAAAAAAGTTGAACTTTCTTTGAAGAAAGTCTAAAATATTAAAAATTTCTAGCAGTAATCAAATTATCTGTTTATGTTAAGTATATATGAAGTTAATTCATCATACACCATTTAAACTAGAGAATTTTTTTTTTTAACTTCAGCAGCATTAGAAGAATTATTTATACTTATAACATGAATGGGATATATTGATGTGTCTTAGGTTCCATATTTTAAGGACATGGATCCTTCTTATTTAGGCAGGAAACTTTAACTGAACTCAAGGAGGAGAGTTCAAAATAAGACAAGTGGATTTTATATTTTATCTTTCTGAGACATTCCAAGAAGCCCATTGAGCAACGAAGGTTTTCTGTTTTGCTTCCTACTGGTGACCATAGGTTTGTATTGAAGACATTTTGCAAAAAAACCCCAAAGATTGAAGCAGAATGTGTTGTACAGTTAAAAACTGATGGATTGGTGGGCACTAAAATTCTACCTTACCAGTGCTCATGAGATTTTAAAAGTGCATACCCTGAAAACCTATGATTTTCCAATTGGGTGAATAAATGCTAAAAACATCTAAAAACCTAACTACTTAAAATAGTAATTCTACTGCGCAAATTTTACTATCAAAACAAGATGTAGAAAGTACATTCTTGACCTGAAATGGTCTTTTTCTTGTAACCATAATCAAACTTTGTTTAGTTCTAGATGAAGGTATTTTTTTTTCCTTTCTAAATTACATTTTATTGTGGTAAGAACACTTAACATGGGGCGCCTGGGTGGCTCAGTGGGTTAAGCTGCTGCCTTCGGCTCAGGTCATGATCTCAGAGTCCTGGGATCGAGCCCCACATCGGGCTCTCTGCTCAGCAGGGAGCCTGCTTCCTCCTGCCTCTCTGCCTGCTTGTGATCTCTCTGTCAAATAAATAAATAAAAATCTATAAAAAAAAAAAAAAGAACACTTAACATGAGATCTACCCTCCTGAAAAATTCTGACCATACAATATAGTATTGTTAACTATAGGCATGGTGTTGTACAGCACATCCCTAGAACTTATTCATCTTGCATAATTGAAACTTTATGCTCCTTGATTAGTAATTCCCCGTTTCCCTCTACCCCTAGCCCTTAGAAGTCATACCATTTGACCCTCTGATTCTACTTTAGATACCTCCTATAAGTGGAATCATGCTGTATTTGTTCACTTAATGTTGTTTCATCCATGTTGACACTTATTGCAGAATATCCCTCTTTTTAAAGGATGAATAATATTCCATTGCATCTATTACTACTTTTGCTATATCCATTCATCTTTTGATGGATATTTGGGTTGTTTGTACCTTTGGTTATTGTGAATCATGCTTCAATATAGAAAAACAGCCCAGCAGCTAAAGAGAGCTAATTTTCTTCTTTTTTCCTTTGTAATAGCTAATATTAGATGATTATTTGAGAGTGGAACCAGGAAATCCTTTCTCTTAGACTGCTCTAAAAGATTTTTTTTTTAAGATTTTATTTATTTGACAGAGATCACAAGTAGGCAGAGAGGCAGGTAGAGAGAGAGAGGAAGGGAAGCAGGCTCCCTGCTGAGCAGAGAGCCCGATGTGGGGCTCGATCCCAGGACCCTGAGATCATGACCTGAGCCACCCAGGTGCCCCAGACTGCTCTAAAAGATTTATAACCTCACTAGAAGATTGGCTATAAGAATCTTCCCTCCCTCCCAACCCCAGTATCTACAGGCAGTGACTACCTTAAGGAAATCCCACTTATTTGCACTAGAAGATAAATTTATATATGTAGGTCTTTCTCTACCAGGGCATTCTGTAAACATCTAATTAGGAAAAAGCCATAAATCTATGTTGTAACAAAACTTTTTTTTTTTTTTCAGTTGTAAATGAAATGAAGTTATGGTCTGCTTTGGTGGGTCTTAAGCAATCATTCTTAAAGGGAAAAAAAACATATTTGGATATACATTTGGAGGCAAATTGAGGGACTCCTTCATACTAAGAAATAATATTTTAAAATTTAACCTCAACACTTCATGGAGCATCACAATTTTTCTGTTGTAGGGGGGAAATTCAGCAAGGAAATCATATATGCCTATAGCAAGATCTTAAAATTTTCCTAGATGTCTGCTTTCCAGGACATTTTGTGTGTTCCTGAGTAGGAGGCTGACAGACACAAATATCTTCCTGTCAATCAGACACTCCCCTGCAGAGTCTTGGCACCTGTGGGACCAAATAACTATCTTACACACTGAGCAGCTAAGGACTGAGGGAGCACTGACAGCCCTGACCACAGGCCCCACTCCACATCCCCCTGGTTATCAAACTATTGCTGTGATATAAAGACACCTGCTGATGCTTCACATGCTTATTGCTCTCTAAAAGCACTGGAAAAAAAAAAAAACTGTTAAGATCTGTACCATAGGCAAGAAGGGTGTTGAGTGGGAATTAATTTTTCAAAAAAAGGAAAAGATGGAAATAGTTGTTCAAATTAATATGCCCCCTTGGCATTTTGTGGGAAAATTTTTCACATTTCAAGATATTAAATTCAGATGTTACAGTGATGCCTGGGTGGCTTAAGCAGTTAAGCATCTGCCTTTGCCTCAGGTCATGATCCCATTGTCCTGGGATCAAGTCCCAGGATTTAGCCCCACTTCAGGGTTCTCTGCTCAGCCAGGATTCTGCTTCTCCCTCTATCCCTCACCCCAGTCAGTGCTCTCTTTCACTCTCTCTCGAATAAATAAATAAAATCTTAATAAATAAATGAATTCAGATGTTATTATAGGATTTTTAGGGTAATCACAAACTCAATTGTTTATATTTCAAATATAGTTTACTTTTATCTTTTCCTACTAATATCGTAATTGTTTCATATATATTAATATTAATATATAATATACACATGGGCATGACATTATGGTGCTACTAATTTGATATTTAGGTAGTATACCTATATACATAGAATAATTTTGATATAAGTGAACTATTCTTTATGAAAAAAAATCAATATATAATGATTATATAAATCATTATACAGGAAAGTAAATATTCAGAACACAAATGAACACTGAGAAACCGTCAGAAAATTTTATGAGCTATTATGTTGTAGACTGAGGTAGTTCATCCTCAAGTTGAGAAGACAGATGATTAAATAAAAAAGCTACATTGTTATATGATCAGTGCTATAATGAATATATGGTTCAAACATAAGATTTGAAATAAATCTATGAAAGCAAAGTGAAGTGCTTCCCAAAACTGCTGTTTATTAAACAGGACTTTGAAAGAGAAATGGACTGAAGAACTAATTTCCCGTGTCTACTGTATACCAGCCACCACTTTACATATGATAGAATCACTTCCAAAAAGTGTTTTCTAGAAGTTATCTCAAAAAAAAAAAAAAATAGAAATAAACTACTTGACTCTTCAAGCTTGGGGCAACAGATATAATTCCTATTCATAGGACCATGTAAATATTTAAAACTATGCATGCTTTTTAAGAATATATAGAAACATACCCATTGTACAAAACTTGAAAAATTACTTTCAAATAGTTTTTTTGAATAAGACTGTCTCATTTAAAGAATAACAAATTAGATAGAAAATGGCTAAAAGCAGTTCAAATATTCAGTTATATTTCCACAAACATTGAACAAGCCCATGTAATATACCATGCATTGTTCTAGCTATTGGTAATTACAGAAGTGAGCAAAACAGATAAAATCCTTGCCTTTATCAAATTTACACTGGAATGTAAAGGAACATAAAACCTTTTAAAAGTGAAATTTAATTTAAATAATAGCACATTAATAATGATGATAATTATAATAGTAGCCAACACTTATATAGCTTCTGATATATCACAAGTACTTTATGTGCTTTATGTAAATTATCTTATTTAATATAGTTGGTCAGAGAGAGTAAGCACTCTTTGGAAACATCCACAGGGCAAAGAGAAAGGAAGTGTCTGTGTTAGAAGTGTTCATTGAAAAGAGGATGATCAGGCAGGTCCTCTCTGATATGGAAGCATTTGACCATGCAGATACCTCAGAATTTTCTTTTTTGGGGAGAGAGGGAGTGTGAGCAGGGAGCAAGGTCGTTGGGGGAAGGAAGAGGGAGAGGGAGAGAGAGAATGCTAAGCAGGCTCAACTCTCACTAGAGAGCCCTACACAGGGCTAGATCTCACGACACTGAGATCATGACCTGAGCCAAAATCAAGAGTTGGCACTTAACTGACTGAGCCACCCAGTTACCCCTATCTGGGAATTTTCTAAGCAAAACTTTCAGATATCTGCATAGTCAAATACCTGATGTTTTCAAGGACCACGGTGAAGTCTTGGCTGGAGAAAAGGGAGAACAGTCAGAGGTGAAATAAGAGAAAAAAAATGGAGTAACAGGCTCAATATGTATAGACTTGTGTGTCATTAATGGGATTATGGCACTTACTTCCAACAAGATGGATAGTTGCTGAGGGATTTTTTTTCAGAGAAATTGTATGGAAATTCTCTTCTGATTGCTTCTGTTTTCTCAATAAATAGAAAGAAGATTCATCAGATAACAGTGAGGGTGGAGATATTAAAAATTTAAGGATAGAGGGGAAAATATGAAATAATTGTAAGAGCATGAGAAGCAAATGAACTTGAAAAATACACTGGCATTGATTGGAGGAATATGCATCTACTCAAAGTATTGCTAAGTAATTTAAAGTGCAGTCAGCATGAATAAAATGAAAACATCAGGGGCAGAGTAGGAAGGTAGGATTTCACCAAATTATTTTATATTTGCTTTCACCTTTTTTCCAGCAAAGTATGTTGAAGCTAGAGAGGGGCAAAAAGAGTTGAGGGTGGACAAATCAACGATTATGTTGAGAGGCTCAGGTCTGATCTTGTTAAGCACCAGAGGAAATGGGGACCTTCGTATTCTCTAGCTTATACATTGACATACTGATGTTTTCTTCTAAACATAGCTACATGCAGTAAATACTTCCTACTGCGTATCTCCTCGAGACTCAGATATTATACAAAAGTTACACCATAATTTTAAGGAAATCTAAAAAGTATAGTTGAAAATATACTGTGCTTATACTTATTTTCAATAGAACCTTATAACCTAAACCTAGAGAAGTAATAAAACTTGCAGTTTGTTTGTCATACTGTGGAAAACCTGTTGGATATATAAAGTTGATATCAAGGAACTTTTATTAATAAATCTGTGAGTGAACAGATATGTTTTTCTTGAGGACTCAGAAACATTTCATCAACATTTCCCCAACAAAAATTTGATCTGTGATACCTACATCAAAAAGTTGTTCTGTTTTGACATTTCTTTTATATTTCTGATACTCCTCCTGTATATTTACACTTTACTTGTATACAGAGAACCTATTTTATTAAAGTATCTACTCAGATTCTCTTTATTCCTTGCCTCTGTGGAGCTGAGTTAAGTCTGGAATAGCTACTGACATCAAGGCAAACAACACTAGTCTAACTTCAAAAGCAGTCTTGAGTCTGAATCAATAGGTATTAGAATTAGAACAGAGCATAAAAAATGAGGAGAAATTTGAGAAATTACATCAGATCTTGAGGCATTGTTATAAAACCTGAGAATGTCTTTGTTACTGGGGTAGGTAGTAAGGTGCCCTGAAAGTTTGACAGAAGATCATTCCTTATTAATAACTAGCTTCTTTCATTACCATAGAAGTTGACAGGGATTCTTTTCTTTCTTTAATTTGATCCAGTAGGCATCATTTATGGTATGTTATTGAACCACATTCATATGGAGAAGGGGGAGGAGGTACTGGGATATAACTGGGTTATAACTGGGTTATACTGATTCTTGGTTAACTTGAAATTACCAAAAAGATTTGAGTTGATGCTTTTGCATTTGCATTTTTTTCATGCCACAGATTGATCTATACCAAGTAATCTTCTAATCTGTTTCTGTCCATGCATACTTTTTTCAGTTTCACTTTGAAACTGCATTGTGCCAACACATATGAGTACATGCCTATTTTATGTTTTTTGGCCTCATTTAATGTTTTTATGTGTCATTCCCTTAGGAGGTTTTTACTGATGCTCTGCTCAGAAAAAATCTCTCTTAAATGATATGAAATTAATTCTGGTCAATTACATGCTTTCTTCCAGATCCTCCACAAACCATTATAAAACCACAATATCTCAGCCCATCCTCTTTTTGACTATCCTTTTTTTTCCTCCCACACTCACTAGCTGTATGACTTTTGCCTCAGTGCCGGGTTAACAGTGGTCAGTTACTTACTAGCTTGGGAATGGGGGAATCCACATATATTAGTCTTCTATTTTACAGATAATACTTCAATACATAACCAAGAATTAAATAGAACTATTGCTTCAGAGCTGTGTTTATATTCACTAAGAATTTCCCATTTTCATGGCGCAAATTAAAAATAATATCAGCTAGGAATTAAATATAGTAATTGTCTATTTTAAATTTTTTAAGGTTTTATTTATTTATTTGAGAGGATAGAGAATCCACAAGTGGGGTGAGCGGGAGTAACAGGGAGAAGGGGAAGCAGACTTCCCACTGAGCAGGGAGCCAAACCCTTGGCTGGATCCCAGGACCCTGAGATTATGACCTGAGCCAAAGGCAAATGCTTAACTGACTGAGCCACCCAGGAGCCCCTGTCTATTTTGATTAACAAATAATATATTTGAGTAGTTTCCTAGAAAATAAATTATACTGTGTAGAACTTCAACATATAATTATTAATTTATCTTTTCACTTTTTCTTGTTTGGTTAGGTCTGCTATAAATTTCATTATTCTTACTGTTTGTGACAAATTTAATAGCACAATGAAAGCATATAAAAGGAACATCTTAAAAAAACATTTCATTGGATTTTAAACCCAATTCATCAATTATAAAACAGCAAGCACTGATATTACCACATCTTAGACAATTTTTTATAAGAGAGTTATGAACCGTCTACTACCCACTTATGATAATGTATGAAAATATACTTGTTTCCTCTGGTGTAATAGCACTAAAGTATGTGGTATATGCTTTGGTTATGGTTACATTTTTTTTTCTCAATTTGGAAAGAATCATGAAGAAATAAGAAAAATACATTAATTTGGAAAGGAAGTTCCATTATTTCTATAGAAACTGTTGTATCTTTTACCAAGTGTTATTCTTCTATTCCTTATATCTGTATTCCCAAGCCAATGGGAAAGATATAAAATGCCCCATATAAAATGTACTATTTTCCTATTGCTGCGATAGCAAATTATCACTAAGTCAGTGCCTTAAAAAGACTCAAATCTGTTAACTCCTATAAGGTTAGAAATCTGATACAGGTCATGCGAAGCTAAAATAAAGGTGTCAAAAGGGCAAAAAGGGCTAAAATAAAGGTGTCCTTCTTTTCAGGAGGGAATGAAGAGAGTCTATTTTCTTGCCTTTTTGAGCATCTAGAAACCACCTGCATTCCTTGGCTCATGGCTCCCTTCTATCTTCAAAGCCAGCAAGGTTGTGTCTCTCTGAACGTTGTTCCATTGCCACATGTCTCTCTAACCACAGCCAAAAGTGTTCTCAGATTTTAAGGACTCATGTGATTAAATCAGGCCCAAATGGATAAGCCAGAATGATCCCTCTGCTTGACATCCTTAACTTAAATGCATCAGCAAAGTCACTTTTTTCCACACAAAGTAAGATACTCACAGGTTTAAGTGATCGGGATGTGAGCATATTTGGTGGACAACATTTCTACCTACCCCACACTATATGTAAGAAAGACATGCAGATTTTACATCACATTTACCAAAATTAACAGGAAAAAATTCCAAATCATAATGTGAGTTCCTTAGGGAAAGTATGATTAAATGGAATTCAGTAGTTAATTATTTTATAATCAAATAACTCCTTTTATTTCTCAAGATGAGAGGTGGTAGGAAATAAATTACTTCCTATGATAATATTAAAGGGAAAATGACTGTCTTCCTTTCCCTATCATCTGCCCTCTTCCCCCCTTTCCCTAGCCAGAAATAATAACATATATGTGTTTAGAATATGAGGAAAAAATTTGTTTCATAAAGCAGTTCATGACACTTCCTTACAAATTTTATCACTTTAACATAATTTTACCTGGTTTTAGCTTTAAATATTTCTTTCCTAAATGCATGTGATGCTGATAATCCATTCTCATTTGTATAACTGAAAAACTAGGAAGACTTTATGCATTAAGGTAATGTATTTTAAACACATAGGTTGTGAACAATAGCCAAAATGTCATAAAACTTCTTTCAATATATTCATGTGTTAGCATGTCCCATTGAGACCAAAGGGGCTTTATTCTATCTTGATTTAAGGTGACTCGTACAAAATATGTAGCTTTTAACTTACTTAAATATTATAAAATCATAATAGTTATTGAGACTATCAGGGTCATGGGAGAAGATCAGCTGTAAGAATAGATTAAATGATCTTTGAATATTGATTGTTCAATTGCAAGAGTCTAGTTCAGTAGTTTTTTTTTTCCTTCTTTGGCATACTTTCTCTTCATTGTTCAACCATTCGGTTAATGAGACAATGGAGAAATTTCAGTGTATGACAAACCCTGATTTGCTGCCAATAGTTTCTACCTCCATGCAGTTTCACTGGCACAGTATTAAGTATTTGATTGATGTACTCCAATGTCATTCTCTATTCCCTTTAGCTGCCTTAATTCTCCTATCACTTGTCATCACCTGAGAGATGTTATTTGTCTGTTCATTTTCTGAGTGCCACACTAGATTACAATATCCATGAAGAAAGGCAACTTACCTCTTTTGTTCACCATTGCATCCGTAGTGCCTACAGTTACTGTTTTATAGTAGGTGCTCAAAAATATTTGATGAATGATTCATATGCTTAAAAAACTAACCAATTTCAAAATCACAAAAGATTTAAGAAAGGATTTACAGGGACCATATCAATTTTATGTTTATATTGCCTGAAAAATATTGCCTTTTATGTCATGTACATAAAAAATATTTGCAGAATAAATGTTTTCATTAATACGTGTTTTGTACATATTCTCTATACAGTAGTGATTTTGTTAATTCAATAAACTGCATGTCAATGCCATGTTGAATTTACACTTGTAAGCTCTCAAGCTATATAATCCAGTGTGAATTTATTTGTTGCAAGTATAGTTTGAAAAGTCCTTCATAGAGGGGCGCCTGGGTGGCTCAGTGGGTTAAAGCCTCTGCCTTCGGCTCAGGTCATAATCCTGGGGTCCTGGGATAGAGCCCTGCATCGGGTTCTCCGCTCAGCGGGGAGCCTGCCCCCCTCCTGCCTGCCTCTCTGTCTACTTGTGATCTCTGTCATATAAATAAATAAAATCTTAAAAAAAAAAAAGTCCTTCATAGAGAGCTAAATAATTTCTACTTGTAAGCATTCTAACTTATCTTATGTTTCTTTGAATTTAGGTGATCCCTAATGTTTTCCATAGATTTCCTACCACTTGACAATAAATTACAATCCTATTAAATCATTTCTATGTCGGGTCGCCTGGGTGGCTCAGTGGGTTAAGCCGCTGCCTTCGGCTCAGGTCATGATCTCAGGATCTTAGGCTCGAGTCCCGCATACGGCTCTCTACTCAGCAGGGAGCCTGCTTCCCCCTCTCTTTCTCTGCCTGCCTCTGTCTACTGTGATCTCTCTCTGTCAAGTAAATAAATAAAATCATAAAAAAAATCATTTCTATGTCAACCTGTATAATTGTATTAGTATAAACTGACCCACAATTACCATAAAATCTAGTATTGGACACTAGATATCAGGGATATAGTTCTATCACAATTATACAGAAACTTATGTACTCAAATTGTAATTAAAAAAAAATAGCCACTTAGTATAATGCACTTTTGACAGTTAAGACTGCCACAAATAGCTATGCAGATAACTATTTTAATGCAAACTAGATCTGCATATTTAAAGATTTAACTTTCTGAAGCAAAAATCACATGAAATATTCCTCACAATGGAAATGACTTAAAGATTTTAGCTTTTTATCATGATGGAAAACTGACAACTTTTATTTTAGTTAATTTCCTTTGCTCAAACTTTTGGAAACTTATGTTGTAGGTATGGTACCTACATATCTTAACATTAAACACTTGGCAATTTAAAACTATTTAGCCATGTCAAAAAACTTTTCTTAACTTTGTCTCTACAGTGACAGCCTGCAAAAAGTCAAAATTCCAAATTATGTTTATTCTATATAGCTCCAAGATGCTCGCTTCAACAAAGAACAATGTTTAACACTGAAAGCATTTCCTACTCTCTCACTAAGTAATTTCATAAAATCGTTCTATAGGTATGAGATAGATTTGGGGGGATACATGTGTTGTTGTTGTTGGGGTGTGTGTGTGTGTGTGTGTGTGTGTGTGTGTGTGTGTTTATGCATATTTCCATTGGGATTGCTAACATAAAACATTTCCTCAATACCTTCAGACTTTTTAGAACATTTTTCTTAGGTTTCTTATCTGCTTTCCAAAGGACAAATTTACACTTTGGATGCTACTCCATTTCTATTTCTTGCATCCCAAACTCCATTCATATACAGATCTAGTTGATGGGTTACTTTATGCCTCTAAAAAAGTAAATATTCTCATCTTTTCTCATTTTTCTACCATTAAATCTAGTGGCAGACATGTTGTCCATACACTTCTTTCTTCTCTTAGAATGGAGGAAATCACCTTCTCCTTCTCAAAACCATTTTCCTCACATACGATCACCACTCTGGACATCATCCTCCTTTCTTTCGACAGCCCCCTGCTTCTGCCATTAGTTCTAGTTTCTCCCACATCGTCTATCCTACAATTTGTGATATCATTTCCAACAACATTCATATTTAATGTAATATTATCTGTTATAGGAAAATCTCTTTTCTAAGCATAAATTGTTCTCCAAATACTTTCATTGTTTGAAGAAATTCTCAAAATATCAAGCATATGCTGACTCTGTATACTCTTGACATATTTATTACTCCACTCATTGAATATTATTTATGTCTTAAAATCCCACTGATGCCCATCTTGCCAATGATATCTTTTCTTAAAGATTTCATTTATTTATTTGAGAGAGAGAGAGAGCACAAGAGTGGGGTGAAGGGCAAAGTGAGAAGCAGACTTCCACCAAGCAGGGAGCCTGATGCAGGACTTGATTCCAGGACCTTGGGACCATGACCTGAGCTGAAGGCAGATGTCCAACCAGCTGAGCCACCCAGGTGCCCCTTTGCCAATGATATGTTGAGCACTGTATTTAATCAACACTTTTCTATATTCATAACATTGGGCAGGTCAGAGAGGTTTTTGGCCTGAAAGTCTTGCATAAGCCAAACTCCATGGCATGAGAGATTCAGCATATGTCATGTTTGGCTGAAATTATGGCTAACTGGAGAATTTAGGTATCTGATTTGCAAATCAGTAAAAGCACCCAGACCAGTATAATAAGACCAACAATCAATAGAAGAGTATGCAGCCACACATGACAGGTTTTTGTCTGATACTGATTTTTTTTCTGACATATATTATTACCAAAGATGAGTTGTTTAGTTTATCATTATCTGATACAGTGTTAGCTTTTTTTTTTTTAATTCTTTCTCAATGTGATTTTTAATTTACTGAATGGACTTTTTAAATTTTAAAATATTTCTTAATATTCCTTTCAGTAATTTACACAATTTGGAAAGGCCCTGGAAGACTAATTTTACTATTTTGGAGAGAATCAAAGGAAGAACACAGATTATTTATCTGTACTTTATAACTTAAATATTAAGGAAGGTGTTTTAGGTTGTAGAAATTTAGGCTCATGTGGGTACCATACAAGGTGGGTAGGTACTAGGACCATAGGGCAATTTATGGTTAATGGATCTCAGGAAAGTGTGTACCAAAAATTTATAAAGATGGAGGAGACATTAATTAATTAATTAATTAATGCATATTAATGAATATTTATATGTATGGAGGTGAGATATACCCCTCTTTAATATAAAAAAGGGGAATGGGGAAGTATTTTTAATGTTGTTGTAAGGTGTGAATTCACCAAGAGTCCTTGAAATAAGATAAATTAAAATCCCATGTAAAATGGAGGCCCATTTAAGGGTTGATTTGTCAGACTAGAGTTTAAAGAAGAGTTGTTTGAGGAGACTATCATGTTTCAATTAAACCAGCTGCCTGGGACTTATTAATGTGATGAATGTTTTATTGAATGTTTTTTTTAAGAGCCCAACATTGTGTGTTTTGAGAAGTGAAATGTGTGTCTCATCATTGTCAGGAATGTCTGGAACAATGTGGGAACAAGCTGATGCTGGTGAAGGCTTGTATTATGGCGTTGGAACATGTGGAGACATCTGACCTTGATTTATATTTTGGGAATTTGTGAGGCAAAAGATTCCTACAGTTATTTACTCTGCCTGGGACAACTCTTAGGTAATGGCCCGAGTTTGTAAAGATGTATCGATGAGGCCATTTGTTGGCCAGGGCCTCTAGCATTGAGATGGCTGTCCTAAATTTTGGTCAGTTGGCTTCACTCTGGGGTCTTTTATCTAGTACATTTTGTTAAGGTGATGGAAAGTAGTAACATTCTACTAAATTTCTTTCTTTTATGATGATACCAATGCCATCCATAGTCTATAAACTCTCATTATGGCTCACTCAGTTGATCAAAGTATTCCCCATATAGCCAAGGATCTGGGTAAGAGGTACCCTGCTTTAGTACTGTGGCATCTGGCAGGAAACTGAGGACTGTGGAGGCTATTACCTCCTACAGATAGAATATAGCAAATGACCTGGAATTGACTCTGTCTTATGTCAAGGAGGCCTTGGCAGCCAAGTCCAGGTAATAGGGTGCTGCTTTCATGATCCAATACACAATGAACAAGTGGGTATGGAGGTTGACAGGCTTAGGGTCTGTGAGAGCCTCTGGTTTTAAAAGAGTTTAGTATGTGGCCAGTAATTGCTCTCCTAAGGTGGATAGCATGGGGCAAGGCAGGACAGTTGATTGTGTTAAAAGTCCATGGACAACTTCTAGCTATTGCAGTTGATCCAGAGAGTCTAAGAGGCACGAGAAGTGGTTGCTGGAGCTCTTACAATAAAGTAGTCTCTGAGGACACTAATAGGAGTGTGATTTTAATTTGGACATATTTTAGAGCCTTCTACTGAAGAAGATACCATTTAGAGTGGGCTCATTTGTATTTAGCAACATCAGCGAAATTAAGTAAAATCAAGAAATTTATTGCCTCGAACTAAATAACACTGCACTCAAATGTTTTTTGTGTTTTTGTTTTGTTTTTACAATTTTATTTATTCACTTGACAGAAAGAGAGATTACAAGTAGGCAGAGAGGCAGGCAGGGAGAGAGGAGGAAGCAGGCTCCCCGCTGAGCGGAGAGCCCGATGTGGGGCTCGATCCCAGGACCCAGAGATCATGATCCCAGGACCCAGAGATTATGACCCCAGCCGAAGGCAGAGGCCCAACCCAACCCACCCAGGTGCCGCTGTACTTAAATGTCTTTAAGGAGTGTGTCAGACAAATGTTTCTTGGAGAAGATTGTCATCAGTGTAATGCTATATCTTTGCTCCTGGAGAAAGATGAGGGTAGTTAAGATCTTATCTGTAAAGATGGTTTATGATGGCAAACTTCTTAAGGTTTCCTAAACAGTAGCCTAGTAAATATATACTGTGTCTTTTCAGAGGTGAAGATGAACTCTGGCTGAAAAGGCTATTGAGATAGACATTGAATAGAATGTACTAGCCGAATGTATAAATTTAAAATACTTATCAGTTATTGATTACATAGAGTCAGTAATTTTAATAATATTGAATTATTGGGTATGGGACCCTTAATGCAGGAGACCACAGCATTAAGGTTATAATAAATTATCATGAAGCATAATTATTTATTATTATTATTATTATATTAAATTATAGGTTTAAGAACATACAAAAATGTTTTGTGAAGTGACAAAGTAATAGGGAAAGTCATTTATTTATTAATGAGGTCCTAAATAATAAGTCAGTTTTTGAAAGCTTTGTTTTAATTTGTATTGGATCATATTAACTATTTTATGTGGGGATTTGTGGTCCCAGGCTATCAAGCCACTTTGGTCAAAGATTTAATTAAATTTTAATTTATTATACATTGTGTCAGAGTTTCTATTTACAGGATATTTTAAGGCAATGGACATTGACTATGGAAAATTTAGTCAAGGCTAAAATGAAGTTTATCTAATTTTTTCTTTATATTTAGTTACTTTGTACAATGTTTAAATTTAGTGTGATCTCAGGCATAGCTATAATTTAAGACCCAGTATTGATCAACTACATGAAGTTTTACAAATCAGTACATTTTAGCAAATGTTAAAGTTAATTTAGGACTTATATTGTAGGACAAAAACCAAATCAATCAGTAGCATTTTTATCTTTTCATTATATAAATTATTTTAGTAAATTTTGGATTTCTAATTGGGTCAAATTATGGAACTTTGTTTTAATTTAATAATAATATATAAGTATTTGCATGTGCATTATTTATTTATTTTTTATTCACTCTATACCTAGATTTTTTTTTAATTTTGTTTATTTTGTTTTGTTTTATTTTATTTTTTATTATTATGTTCAATTAGGCAACATATAAATACATCATTAGCTTTTGGGGTAGTGTTCAACAATTTATTAGTTGCATATAAAACCAGTGCTCATCATCACATGTGCCTTCCTTAATACCCGCCACCCGGTTACCTCATCCTCCCATCCTCCTCCCTCTGGAACCCTTAGTTTGGTTCCCAGAGTTCAAAGTCTCTCATGGTTTGTCTCCCTCTGATTTCTTCCCATTCAGTTTTTCATCCCTTCCCCTATGGTTCTCCACACTATTCTTTATGTTCCACATATGAGTGAAACCATATGATAATTGTCTTTCTCTGCTTGACTGATACCTGGGTCTTCTAAAATTCTTCTTCCTCTTCTTCTTCTTCTCCACCTCCTCCTCCTCCTCCTCCTGCTCCTCCTTCTCCTTCTCCTTCCCCTCTTCCTTCTGGTCACTGGAAGTACTTGGAAATGTTTTGGTGTGGGTACAGGTTTCTCTTCACCCAGATCACATTTATGTATTGTTTTCCTTCCCAGAAAGCTTCAAATCAGTTGTGTCAGTATTTAAAACCTCCCCCATGGCAATGGTTGTATGCTTTAAAGATCCCCAAGTTAACTTGGGTTTAGATTAACCACTTCACTGTGCCACAGGTATACCGTGGATATTTTTCCCCTTGTGAACCCTGAGCTATGGCTGCACTGGTGCTGCAGCACCCCACTGGACCCATACTTAGAGGCTGGTAATTGAAAACATCTTTGCTGCAGCCCCACCTTTTCCAACCCTGTGGAGGTTCCCACACCACCCCCTCTTTGGGGGCTTCTAGCTACCTAACCACTTGGTTTTTACTATTTGATAACTCCTGCCCTACTGGGAAAGGGGCAAAGAAGCCCTGTAGCCTGCTGGTAGGCAATTGTTTCTCATCCCCTCTTCCCAATTCACCTCCAAAAATAAGGTTTGTACCTAGAGAATTAAAGCAGCTTCTCAAATTGCCTAATTTGAATAATTATGTTCTAGGCATAGGGCTATCTTTAGTTGTTTGTTACCTAGACCTGGGCAATAGGGCCAGTGCACTGTGGCCTCTGGAGTGTGAAGACCTGATAAGGGAAGAGGTTGGCATGTGGATCTAATCAGTGGCTCCTGAAGGAGAATTGACCTGCGTTTAGCCAGGGCCTCAAAACCGAGTCAAAACACCATTACAAACAAACAAACAAAACAAAATAAATATATATCATAAGTTATAATTATAATAGTTCTAAAAACACACATATATACACACATATATTTGGAAAATTTGGCAGTTTTCTATTTAAATATTCAGTTGCTGAGACAAACTATATTATTTACTTATTGTAAAACTCTTTTAGGATCTTCAGTAAGATTTTTAGAGTTTTCTTAATATTGTGTCTCTTTCTTATTGAGTTTAAGTCTAAATTTTTAGTTTTTTTTTTTTTTTTCACTTTACTTTTACAGCTCTTTATAATTGACATTTTTAGATTCTCTCTATTGGTAAAAAATATTAATTTTTAAAATTTTTATTTTATCAAGAATATTTAACATTTATTTATATAATATATATTTGTGTGTGTGTGTGTGTTTACTGCAATCAATTATTTTAATGTTTCTTATTTTTAAAACGTCTTGGATTTCTAGAATGAATACTGTTCATAAAGGATCATTCTTTGTATTCATTGATGGATCATATAGATGATATTAGACCTAGAATTTTGTGCTGATATCATTAGTGAAATCAATCTGTGGTTTTTTTTCTTTTTATCCTCTTATACTAAACTTTTCTTTTCTTAAGATTATAGCTGTGCTTACTGGAAAGCATATATAAAGGAGGATTTGATCCCTTTCTATAATCAAGAAAAGTTTAAATAACTTTGATCCTACCAGTTCTTTACAATTAAGTAGAAATTAGAAAAAACATCTATCTTGCCATTTGCAGTGACATGGATCAAAGTAGAGGTTATTAAGCTAAGCAAAATAACTCGATCAGAGAAAGACAATTATCATATGATATCACTCATATGTGGAATTTAAGAAACAAAACAGAGGATCATAGGAGAAGGGAGGAAAAAATAAACAAAATGAAATCAGAGAGGGAGACAAACCATGACAGACTCTTAATCTTAGGAAAGAAACAGAGTTGCTGGAGGGGAGAGGGATGTGGGGCTGGGGTAACGGGTGATGGACATTAAAGAGAGCAGGTGATATAATGAGCCCTGGGTGTTATATAAAACTGATGAATCACTGAATTCTACCTCTGAAACTAATAATACACTATATGTTAATTATTTGAATTTAAATTAAAAAAAAGAAAAAACATCTATTCCTATCACTAGTTTTAATAGTTTTCATTCTTTTTGAAAATGCTAATTGTTATTATAATCTTTTCAAGTTATTTTCTACTAGATATTTTTGGGCAATTTATATTTTGTTGGAAGATTATTACATCTAATTTTAAATTGTATTGTCTTTAAATTGCCATGTATTACATAATAAACAATTTAAAGCTTTATTTTATTTTTAGCTCTGTCTTTTCATTTCTAAATTTGTATATGCTTGTTCACTTTATTTCTTTGTAAGCAAACTCAGAAGAAATTACCAATTTTGGTGGACTTTTTTTTTTGTTTTTTGGTGGACTTTTTGAATAATATCTGTATCAGCTATATATTGCTGTACAACATAACATCCCCAAATTCAATGACCTTCAGGATCCATCAAATCTATATTATCTACATTTATAATTCTTTTTAGTATTAGTTTTCTTTATCACAGTTTGAATTTTTTGGGATTAGTCTTTTGTTTATTTGCTCATTATATGCCTTTTGCATAGAGTTTAAGTTCTAGGAAGGCAAAGACTACTTTTGTTTGGTTCCATGTATATATCCTGATTCTAGCACAAAATCAGACTATAGAAAGTAGTAAAAAATGTGTTTAAGAGTAAGATACATTCATATTTGACACACATGTAATTTACTGAGTTTTCACTTAAAAAATTCTAATATGTGAAAACAATGCTATCTAATCTGCGATGGTTCATAATTGGTAAAAGAAGTTATGATTATGTAATGATTTAACACAATTATGTGTTTTATATGGTGTTGATTCCTTCACTTATATATTTATTAACTTAAATATTTTTACTGAATATTTTAAAAAATTTTAGCTAAGCTCTGAGGAAACAAATAGAAAGAAGTTAACCCAATTTTCAAGAAGGTTAGAAGAAAATTCTAAAGGGCAACTGTTAAAGGAATAATTCACCTTTTTAAATACTTCAGAAACAAACTGGAAAAAAATAGCAAGAGTAAGTGTAGTACAAACTACAAACTTTAGAATATTGCCGATTAATTAAAATTTAGGAAGAATTTTTTCCTAAAGTTTAGTTGATATTTATAGTCATGTCTTCTGAAGATGTAAAGTAAAATAATTTTTAAAATAATTAATAAAAGAACACTGAAATATGATCCATTTTATTTAAAAGTTCAACTCTTCAGAAAAATAATGCCTGGGATATCAGCTTTTACAAACTGTTTTTCTATAAAAATAAAAGATTTATTTTTCTTATTATAAGAGATATAGGTGTTCACTGTAGGAAAATAAAAATACATATCAAGTTGTAAGTAGAGTGTAGGATCATCTTTGATCTTAACATTGTAGAGATAATCATGCTTAACATTTTAGTTTGTATGCTTTATTGTTTATGTTATACACAGATAAACACATGCATATGTGTATGCTTACAAATGAACATATTTTAATGTAGTTATGAGTAATATCTTAAATTTGTAAAAAACGTTATAAACTTATTTTTACAGAGTAAATGAAATTTTAATAAAAATATTATTGTTTTTTTCTGCTTGTATCTGCATATTTCTAAGAAAGGATCTACAGTAGTCATCACATTCTTAAAAGACAGACTTTTAAGGCAAAAAATAGTTTGCTTCTTTATAAGATTTTTATCACTTAACAATATAATATGAAAATCTTCCCATGACTTGAATTAATATTATAACCATCAATTTAAAGAATAATTATATGTGATTTATTTTTTTACTTATTACTCTATTCATGATTATTCTTAAGACCTTTACATTATGAAATATATTTAAACTCATTCATAATATAAGAAATGAAAATTAATACTCTGAAATACAAGTTCTTACTTATCATATTGGTACAAAACCAAAAATTGGACAGAACATTCCGCTGGAAGTCAGTAGGAGTTCAAAATCCTACAACTCCTGCAGAGATGAATTTGACATCTAACAAGTTATCTCTCTGTCTCTTTATAACAATTTACAACTTATCCCAGAAAATCCTACTTCTGATGATCTATCATGAGTTTACGCACCTGTGAATACAGATTTGTTTTCCAAAAAAAAATATTTTAAACATCCTGATAGTCTGTTAATAAAGAAAAAGTTGAATAAACTGTGGTATATATCTACACAATAGACTACAGACTATAACAGAAAATTAAATCAAATAAAACAAATAAACTAAAAATTATGTATACATATACTAATGTATAAAATATATCTTAATATGTTTTTATTTTTATGATAAGAAATATTAGAAAGAATAAGGGGAAATTAATACAAATAACAGGTACATGAGATTAAGACAAAGGGGAGGGGGTAAAATAAGAATTTTTGGAGGAAGTATTTATAAAAGATTACATTTTTTACCTCTTAAATGTTTTAAATAATTTTAAAAAGTGTAAAAAGATTAAAAATATCAAAATGATATGTCTCAATTTAAAGTAAATTGGAGAAAGGTTTTCTAAACTGGAAAAGGCAAATAGAGCAAATACAATAATTTCTTCTCCTGCTAAGTCTCACAGAAACTAGTGTGGAAGCAAAGCTGAGAAAGATTCGGTCTGGAAAAGTTCTGAGAGAGCTGAAGCCAAGACAGAGAAAGCCTATTTGCAGTACTCCAGAGCATTCGTTCTGGGTGAATGCATGTACCATAGAGGAAGAGGGAAAAATTAGGTTGGAAATGGGGGGATTAGCTGAATATCCTTATAGCCAGATATTTAAACTAAAATTAAAAAAAAAAAAAAAGGCAAGCTCCTTTTCTTTGCAAATTGACTTAGTTATATTTGTAGAACTAGGTCAGCTCTTTTGTGTGATTGAGAAACATATGGCACATTCCACCAGAGTAATGGGGGCAAGTGTGTTAAAGGCACTAATTACAAAGATGCCAATAAAATTAATGGAAAGCAATTAGGGATACTGAATAACTTAGATCTAGCAGCAGCAAAGAGCTATGATCAGCAGGTCACCTGAAGATCTATTTGAAGGGGCAAGGGGAGGAAGACAAGGGTCTATGGGAACTAGCAAGAGCTGTGACTGATATAGTGGGTGTATGAATCTAAAAAAGAGGTGACAGAGCAAATAGAAAAGATCCAACACAGATTCCAGGAAGCCAACCCTTTTGTTCTGAAATGTGTGTGTCCCCCAGTGTCATGGCGGGCTGCTCCTCTGCTCATCCAAAGGCAAAGACAGCTAGCCAAAAACATTTATGCATTTAAACTTTATGCACTTAAAATTCATCTTATTCATGAATATCTGTGAATAAACCAGAATCATTGAGCATTACAACATGGCAAAGAAAGATCTGTGTTTAAAAATGAAATGGGGGCGCCTGGGTGGCTCAGTGGGTTAAAGCCTCTGCCTTCGGCTCAGGTCATGATCTCGGGGTCCTGGGATCGAGCCCTGCATCGGGCTCTCGGAGCCTGCTTCCTCCTCTCTCTCTGCCTGCCTCTCTGCCTACTTGTGATCTATGTCTGTCAAATAAATAAATAAATAAATAAATAAATAAATAAATAAAAAATCTTTAAAAATGAAATGAAAAAAAGAAAGAAAAATGTGAAAAATCTAAAGATATTTTGGTACTTGTGGTATTGAGAACACATTAAAAATTAACATGAACAAACAAATCAAAATATAGCTTCCTAATTATTGTTCCCAAAAGTTTTGAGTAAAATTTGAATTCAAAGAGTAAGAAAACAAATCTAAAATAGACCAATTACAGAAGAAAAATTAAGAAAACAGTATTACTGCCAACAATGAGAAGAAATCAATAGAAAACTTAGAATACAAAAATTAATGGTTACCAAAATAAAAATAAAAGGGAAAGAATGTCAGATAAAAGATAAATGCATAGAGAAATGATATAGGAAAACTAACAATGAAATATTAAAGAGTCCAGAAACACTGAACAAGGAACATGTAAAGGAATAATTTATCAAATACATTGTATATTTAAACAACTTATTGTTGAAATGGACACAAGTCTTAATATTCATATCCTTGATAAATACTGGTCAGGGTTAGTAGGGAAATTAAAAAAAAAAAAAAACTCCAAACACTGTGAAAATTGAAAATTAAAAATAAATAGAAGAAACTGAAATCTTTCAGAGAAAAATCTGGTCACTTACAGGGAAATAAAGATCAAACTGTCATGAGACATTTGGAAGCTAAAAAAAGAGTAGCTCATACCTTTCAAACCTTAAAAAAATAGACTTCAGCTTTGCTTGGCAAATTACTAATATTGTGTGGTTACAAGCCAAAGATAGCTCAGATTTGCAAAACATTGGAAATATTATCTCCAAAGCATTTTTTTTCCCTTAAGGTGTGATGTTAGAATTTAGGACATTCTAATGAAAGGTAACACCCAAAAGGAGAAAGACATGGATCCAGGAACCAGCAGAACCATGAAGGGAAACCTCAGAATTTCAACACAGAGAGTTGCAGATAAACAGTTTGAACAAGAGCCTGCGGAGTAAAAAGTGCGCTTTGGAACAGAACAATACTGACATGAGGAAAAAGACTTCGAGGAAGAAGAAAAATGTGAGCATGATAAAGATATAAGACTGCAAGTTGTAAAGGTCCAGGATGAGTGAAAAAGAAAATTATTTAGAAAGTCAAAAGAAAGAAAAGGAAAGCTTATAAAGAAAGGTGTGGTTCATATACAAACAAATTAAATTATAGCGTGGGTTTGAGTGATTAGATGAGTGTAAGAAAAAATAATTTCAAATGGATGTTAGAAAATTCTTTGATAGGATTAGCAGTTGAATTGGACCCTTTATGATTAAAATATTGTCATAAAAAACTCAGTACAGCATTAAATGATATTTGCACTTTCAAATTTATTTTATGTTGTTTATTGGTTTTAAACTTTTTTGTAACTTTAAAGAAAAATGGTAAAATACCCAATTACCATCTTTGACAGCTATAAATAGGTCCCCACTGATAATATGTTACTCCTTCTCTCTCTCTCTCCCCAACTCCTTGTCTCCTTCTCTTTCTATAGCTCTCATTCTTTCTTTCTTTCTCTCTTTTTTAACTGATAGAAGAAAAATAGAATGTAAAAGAGAGGTGGGAGGGCCACCATACTTTCATTTTTATTCCAAAAAATGAGAAAAGAAAGAATATTTTCTGTGATTAACAACATAATGTATCTTTCAGTAGATCACTAGAAGTGATCATTGCAAAAATAGTGATTTCATAAGAGATGATATAAAAGCAAAATCAATAATCTCTAGTTCTGATATATCAAAAAATAATGGAATTTGCACATTACTTGGATGAAATGACAACCCAAAGTATTAAGAACAGATATCTAGATAATTAGATGATTAAATTATGGCCCTTGCATAGTGACATTAAAAGTAAGAAAGAATAAGAGAAGAAACTGTTGTCTTTCTGACCCAAATGTTTCAACACTTTTAAAATATTTTATAATTTCCTTAAATTTCTAAATATAGAGAAATGTGAAAAACAATACAGTATAATAGCCTATTTGAACACAATATATCTTGTAATTTTATATCTCATATGAAATTTAAAAATGTATTTCATTCCAGATAATTTCCATCAGTATTACAAATATTTAGATAGATACCAACATTAATATGTATTCAATGACTATGAGGTTTAGGAAGAAATTGTGCTTAATTATCTCTCATCAAGATAAATATCAGATCTTTTTAATAATTTTTAGAAGTAAATGGCAAGTTCTAACATATATCAGTTGACATTTTATCATCTTGCCTTACTATTCTGTTTTACTCTACATTAAATTCTGAGAGTGCCTGGATCTCCACCTGCCTTCTGTCCACTTAGTCTTATTCTTTAAAAACACAGAAAACAAGTAGCTAGCAGGGTGCATTTTTGCTCTGAGAATGTCTAAGTCTTTGCTGCCCTTCTATTATTTATGTTTCCTGTGATGCCAATATATATCAATAAAGGGCATGAGAATATGACTTCTGCCGAGACATTTATGTTTTCACCATCGCCTGTGTGTTAAAAAACCCATGGCACTTAAAAAAAAAAAAAAATGAGAGTTGCTCTTTTGTAGTATCAGTTCAAAAAAGAAATAATCACTTGGGAAATTTTACTCTGTATCCACTGCAAAGAAACCCAGCAGAGAAGAAAGGCTTGCAAAACCATAGAAGGCAGTAAATGTCAGAAAAGGTGGGTCATTCTTGCTTGTAACCGTAAGGGCATTTCACTTATACTCAAGCTCATTGTTATGCTTAGTCAACTCTAACCTTATGTCAAGCTGATCTTTGCTCTATGGAACTCTAGAAGAACTACAGGTAACAAACTTTGAAGTGATATGCTGCCTCCAATTTAGCAGAGGCCTTTGCAGGAATATACCCCCAAATAGACCTTAATTGCAGTGATAATGTAAAAATAAAAATTATTTCTTGGAGTTCCTGATTTCTAAGTTTAATTATGTGTAAATTTTTCAGATGCTATTTTCATTTTCATCAGTTATTTCAATGAGTTTTGCAAACTCTAGAGTCTATATATTTCAGATATGTGAAGCAAATTGATACAGCTATCTCATATCTAATACATTTTTTAAAGATTTCATTTATTCATTTGAGAGAGAGAGAGAGAGAGAGAGACAGAAAGAGCACAAACAGAGGGAGAGGCAGAGGGAAAAGGAGAAGCAGACTCCCCACTGAGCTGGGAGCCCAACATGGGAATTGATCCCAGGACCTGGAGATCATGACCTGAGCCAAAAGCAGATGCCCAACCATCTGAGCCACCAGGATCCCCATTAAATTTAATACATTTTTAAAAGATTTTATTTATTTATTAGACACACAGAGAGAGAAAGAGCACAAGCAGAGGGAGCAGGAGAGGGAGAAGCAGTCTCCCCATTGAGCCGAGAGCCAGACACCAGACTCGATCCCAGGACCCTAGGACCACGACCCAAACTGAAGTCAACGCTTAAATGACTGAGCCACCCAGGAACCCCAAATCTAATACATTTTTAATCTGTATACTCTCAAAGTATGTTTAGCTATCATATGGTATATAGGAGAAAATGAAGAGCTGTGAACATCCAATAGGGAAATGTTTTGTTTTGAATTATATTTTTTATCAATTTTTTCGTTCTATGAAAAGACCAACATTTTATAAAATGAACAATTAAAGTGAAGTAACAAAAATACATATCACATATAAAATAGAATTTAGAAAAATATGTAAGACATTTTCATCTTGTTTTACCAAACCAATAATGATAAAACAAATTAGATTTAGTTTAAACCTCAAAAATGATCAGAAAATACAGACATCAAGACTTCTCTAGAATGTGAAACTAAATCAATCAGAAGAAACGTAATTTATATCATACTCTGTCAAAAAAATAAACTCTACAAGTGTTTATACATGCATCAATATTTAGTCTACTTTTTAAGGAAATTTTAGTGTTAAGAAAATGGTTTATATTAACTTTGTTTTGCTTTTGAAAGCTATTTAGAAATCAATTATGTAGAAGAAATTGTCCTTGTCATGACTGAAAATGATGCAAAATGACACGCTGAGAAAATTTGGTTGTTGGTTCATATGTTTATTTTGACCTCCTACCTGTATTCCAATAAAGTACATGCTTATGAACACTATCCTGGAAGCTATTTAGTAGGTACTTAGTTTATATCAGTGATTAGTAATGCAATTTAAGAAAATTCAAGGCTACATTACACAACCTTATACTATATTCCATCTTAATCTCTGGAAAAATCCTTTCTGCTAACACAAAACAGACATGATGAGCTAATTAAAAAGATAAATGAAAACAACAGTTGATGAATACAGAAGTAAGCATAGGATACCATGCCATCACATGTTAACTTCTTTTCAGTGTAACACTGTCTTAAAGCTGAGTCATTTACAAAATTTCATTAATTAATTAAATCAAAAATATTTTTTGAGCTTATACTAGGTATTACAAACTGTTCTAAATTCTGAGGGTGCAGGAATGAACAAGACAGACAAAACTCTGTCCTCATGGAGTTTACATATTATTTAGAGAGGCAAAAATGCTGAAAAGCCTGAAATAGGTCAACATTAGAGGTCAAGGATATGAAGAATCCAGTGAAGAGAATAAGAAGAAACATCATTTGAAATAGGAGGAAAATAAGAGCATATGATTTACTTGACATTAATTGACTATTGGATTTATCATCTGGTGCCCTAAAAGTCAATTTGTGGAGTGGTGTGGATCAAATGAAAATTTGAGTCAGTTCAAAAGCATATTGGAGAAGAGAATGGAAACAACGAATATAGATAATTCTTTCAAAAAATTTTCCTAAAAGAGATTCAGAAAATGGGTGTGGTAGCTAAATGGAGAGCAGAACTCTGTGCACATAGTCACACACAAAATAATCACATCTTATCAATGTGACACAAAACAAAGCAACTGCTTTGAAATGATTCTGGTATTTGTATCAGCTTCTACTTTGGACCGGGTACACTGAAAACAATGAAATATTTTGAGTATAAGAAAACTATTTTATGCTTATTTTTTAATCAAATCAATATGCACAATGAAGTTTGTGTACAAAAGATTTATGATATTTCTATTTAACTCTTAAACGGCTAATGGATTTGGAAAAAAAATACTTCTGCTAAAATTCAGGTAGCAGAGAAAAAAAACAGCTTTATTTTTTTCTTTCTAATTTATTGCATCCCATTCTAAAACGGATACTTTCTAGGTGGAAAATCCAAAACCATAACAGGTTGGGGGGTAGGGCTTAAACCACTGTGGTTCCCATGCAACAATTAAAAAAAAAAACTCATTTTGTATAAAATTCTTCAGTATCTCTGATATATGATTTCCAGCACAAAGTGACCTACCTTCCAAGATGGTATCTGGGCATGAGGTGGGGCTTAGTTTTCTTGGCTTACTGTGTTTTATGAGTGTTTCCTACTGCCTTAACTTTGCAAGCCTCCTAGATGAGGGTCTTTGGAATAACATAAGTGTGCTATCCTTGTACTGTGGACATAGTACTTGTTTCACTGATAGGAGTTCACCCTATTGATGACATTGCTGAGATCTATGGGTGACCTAATTTTTAATCTGGTAAATCTCTCGACTGGATCAGATACTAGTGGGTACTATGTGATTAACCTGAAGTCATCTAGGTTCTCACCATGGATATAGACACTTGAGTTTTGCCATGCACTCATTATGGGCCCTCATTTAGAGGGCTATCTTTTTTTTTATTAAGATTTTATTAATTTATTTGAGAGAGAGAGAGAACACAAGCAAGGGGAGAGGCAGAGATAGAGGGAGAAGTAGGCTCCCCACTGAGCAAGGAGCCCAGTGCTGGGCTCGATCCCAGGACCCTGGGATCATGACCTAAGCCGAAGGCAAATATTTAACCGACTGAGCCACCTAGGCGCCCCTGAGAGGGCTATCTTAATCTATGCTCTTGGGATACCTCCATCTCAGCATGAAATAACAGTGCCCTTCACACTCAGTCCAGTTTCCTTCACTGTATCCCCTGTAAAACTTCTTAGGCTCATATGGAAACTTCATAATATGAACTTTGCTACCTTGCCATTCAGATTGCAGGAGACAGACTACAACTCTTGGCATCATCTGAGTGCTTTTTAGAAAATTAGAATCTCAATCTCTTCACTTTCACTAAAATTACCATTTCCATATCTGCTTTGTAATATAGTGTGGGAAGCACTGACCTAGAACACTAACTCTAGTTCTTAGAAAACTAACTCTAGTCTTAATCTTTGATATGATGAATAGAATTCAAAGAGTCTCACACCCACATTTTGACAGAAGGATGAATGAACCTAAGAAAGAGGAAGTTAAAATGGAACAGGATTTGCAGAAAAAATAAAATGCATTGGTTTACTATTTATCAAACATTAACAAAATATTAAACTCATTAAAGTTATTTTATGATAAAAGGGAAAAAATGAAATTGCAGTGGAGTTTTCAAACTGTCATTCTAACCCAGTGATCAATCTAAGCATCATTTATGGTTGATCATCCTGATGATATGTGGCTCCCGATGTGATAAAAAAGGAACAACATAACAACTCACCTACAGAATATTTTAACCAAAAACGTATTCCTTTGGTGCATGGAGACTTTTATACTAATTTCCCACGCATAGAGAATTAAGGGCGATAGAAAAGAATTAAAGAAAACTATAAGGAAGTGTCGGAACAATCCAGAAGGTAGAGCAACTGTCTGGATTTCTTTGAAATGTCAACATAATGAAATGAAAATAAAAGGTGGGCAGGAAGGGTGGGGGGAGAGGAGAACTTTAATGGAGTAAAGAGGCAAGAGCTAAATTCACATTTTTTTTCACTTGTATGAAATAATTTATAACATGATAGAATTTTCAAAAATAGATGCAGTACATCTATAGCAAGAAGAGAAAATGTTACCAGTCTCAGTGATTTGCATATGCTTCACTGGAGATAAGACTGGTTCACAGAAAGTCTGATGTTATCTCCTGCTATACTAAGAATCAATTGCTCAAATATCTGTGCTTCCTTTAAATTTAAATTTAAAAGTAATTTAAAAAGTATTTTAAATACTTGGCTTAGCCAAATTTTTCATTATTTCTTCACTTTGTTTACATCTAGATAATGGGAGAAACATCTTTTTACATCTGTATGGAGAGAGAAGTTCTCTCTCTCTCTTTCTCATTCTTGCACTGCAATCCTTCCTCTCTTGCTCTTTCTCCCTAGATCATTCTTCCCTAATTATACACAAATAGAGGAGGGAAGATAAAAGCCCTCCTATTACAAACACTCATTTTACTTAGGAAGAAAATAAGAACTATCTTCTAACTAGTGCTTAAATAATGCTTTAACCAGTGTTGACTGAAAGACAATCTCTTGGAGCAGGGGGCTATTTAGAATAGATTGAGGTTTATAGAAAAAGTTACAGAGATTAGTAAATAAATTTCTCATGTATATTGTACTCACTTTCTACTGTTTTGAACATCTTGTATGGGGTGGTATATTTATCATGATTAATGAACCAATATTTATATATTATTATTATTAACTAAAATCCATATTTATTCAGATTTACTTAGGTTTCACTTAATGTTTTTTTGCTGTTCCATTCCCATCTAGGATAAAACATTACATTTATTAGCCATATCTTTGTATACTTCCCTTCCCTATGAGTTTTTCAGTCTTTCCTCATTTTTGAGTATCTTGTTGGTTTTTAGATTAGTCAAATATTTTATACAATGTCTCTTAATTGGGATTTTGTCTGATATTTTTCTTAAGATTGGGTTTATATTTATATTATATGTTATATTTATAGTAAATGGGGAGAAACCCATAGAAGTAAAGTGCCATTCATATCACATAATATCAAAGGTACATATTATCAACATGTCTTATCAGTATAAACAATATCTTTCATCATCTGGTTGAGGATACACTTGTCAGATTTCTCCACTGTAACATTATTCTTTTTCCCCCTTCCTATACTGCCTTCATTGGAAAGAAGTCATTCTGTATAGTTCACACTTAAGGGTGAGGAGTTATACTCCTCCAACCCCTTGTGAAGAGTTTATGTACATGGATTATTTGGAATTCGTCCCTGTGAGACACTTGTCTGTTCAAGAGATTTATTTATTCAATCATTTACATCTGCAAGGATTCATGGATATTTACTTTATACTTTGGGTTATAATCAAGGCAATCTTTTTATTTGTGTCCGTACTTATTATCTAAAATTTACCAAAGAGTTTTTCTTTTCCCAAGTTCGGTTGATCACATTTTTAAAGATTTCATTTACTTATTTGAGAAAGAGACAGGAAGTGAGAAAGCATGGGTGAGAGGGAGAGAGAATCTGATGCAGACTTTGCACAGAGCCCATGTGGGCTTCAATCTGAAAATCGGGATATCATGACCTGAACTGAAACCAAGAGTTGGACGCTTAACTGACCGAGCCATCCAGGCATCCCCCAACTGAACATTTTTAAGGGAAATGTTGAATACATAACAGATCTAATAAAGGGTTAATAATAAACTTTTAAATAGAGGAAGATTTATTTAATTTCCCTAATTTTAGATATTTGTTTCCATTTATCCACAATTACATACACTTACCTAATAAAACTTCTCACACCTATTTTTATTCTCACAGCCTTGATTATAAGAATAAATACTTAGCAGCTGAATTATTATTATAAATTTTAGAAAACACATAAGAAAGCTAAAATCTATTCTAGGAATATAAAGCAACTTATACTACAACTAGGATACTACAAGCAGTAATTTAAATACAATTATCTATCCTTACATACAAGCTCTGAAGCAGAAAGTGTAAGTCATTTACCCAATAGCCATCTAGTCTTTTTCCTCACAACTGGTGTTCTGGTTTTATTCAAATAAAAATATCCTCAATCACAGATCAAGAATTATAAATTATCATTTTCAGTCCACTCAATCCTCAACATCTGGCTAATGTTTGGTTGGGGTCAAACATGTGACTCTCTTCTGTCTACTAAGATGTAGGGGAAAGTTTGATGTGGCACTTCTGAGAAAGGCTTTTTTCCTAATAAAGGAGAGACTTTCTGGGAAAGAGGAGACTTTTATTATAAACATTCATTTGTGTTTTTTATAGTTTACTTATTGGCAACCCTTTTTTCCTGTATTTTAACTTGGTTGGGTAGACTCCAGATCAGTGAACTTCCTATAACTGTCTTATATGAACAAGAGACCAAAACAATCAAAGATCCTCAATGTAGCAGGGTGAAGTTAGGAAACCTCAAAACCTGCCCTGGAACTGACTAAATCCAGGTACATTTTTATTTGAAGTAATGAATTAATCTGCTTAACTGCTATTATATTATTATTATTATTATTATTATTATTATTATAGAATTCTTTCACTCAACAGAAAACAACATAACTATTAAACTCTCAAATATTAGATACTAACCAAGGACATCTTTGTACATGTTTATTAGACCATGTTAATTAGAAAAAATCATTAGGACATATCAAATATCTCTCATTTCTGACTATTTTTTTCCTGCCTCATATTCTTTTTTTTTTTTTTTTTTTTTTTTTTTTTTTTTTTTTT
>NW_019154105.1:77231839-77246954 GCF_002288905.1 Enhydra lutris kenyoni | reverse complement strand
ATGTGCTCCGTTGCTCCGCCGCTTGCCGGGAGCCGGCCCCTCCCCCCGCGGTCTATCTTCCCGTCACTTTCGATTCACTTCTCCGCCCGTCCTACCTTTCAGAAAGTGGTTGATTTTCTGTTTCTAGAGTTGCAGTTCTTCTTCTCTTCGATCTCCCGTTGGATTTGTAGGTGTTTGCAGTCTTTAGATAAGCTATCTAGCTGATCTCCCGCTACCTGAAGTAGTCTCAGCCTGCTACTTCTCCGCCATCTTGACTCCTCCCCGTGCCTCATATTCTTTTGTATTCTTTTGTAAACATACCCAATTTGAAAAGGCTTTTTATTTATTTATTTTTTTGGTATATAGTTGAGATATTTAAAGGGTAAGATTCAAAATATTTGGAATTAACTCTTTTATTATTGTTCACCTTCAAAGTCAGAATACTGAATTCTGTAAATTCCCTTCCTGTGCAATTTTTTGCAAAATTCCCATGTTTTTTCCCATTAGCCTAGTATATTATGTTATCACCTCATGCCTGGTGTGCCAGTTGGAACTTTCAAAGCCACATCTCTACTCTCTGCTGACTCCTATATTCATAATTCTGGTAAAACTTAAGACACCTCACAATACCACTTTCCCCCATTACTCCTGTTTTTCATATTCATTTCTGTAACATCTAGTCAAATCATTTAAGGTTCTGGTCTTCTGATTTTTTCCTAGTGATTTTGCCAGAGAAAAGAACATGCATTTGTTATGGAGAATTGAGAGGCTGTTCTTTTTTTTTAAATGTTTCTTTGACATTTGCCATTACCAAAATCATGGACAGCTTATAAAGCATAAACCTTAGAGACACTGTGTCCTCCTCTATTCTGTATCTACGGTTCAAGACTGGTTGTGGGCACTATTGCCTTGACATACAGGAAAAATCAGATTAGTTTTCTCCCCTCAAAATAAAGTCAAATAGTGTACTGGTATGGATGACTGAGTATAATAAGCAGTTATCACTGCTTTTTATTTCTACAGAATTAGGTTTGTATTCATTAAAACACCAAATGCCACAGAATCTGGTTAAATATAGAGATATATTTGAATGTCAGAAAGGAATTCTTTCATTTTAAAGATTTATTTATTTGAGGAGGATAGCATGCACATGCACACACGTGTGTGAGTGTGGGGAGCAGAGGGAGAGAAACTTCAAGCAGACTCCCCACTGAGCACTGAGCCCAACATAGGGCTTGATTTCATCCCTCATGAGATCATGAACTGAGCCAAAACTAAGAGTCAGATGCTTAATGGACTGAGCCAACCAGGCACCCCATAAAGGGAGAAATTCTAATTTTTTTAAAAGATTTTATTTATTCCAGAGTGGGGAAGGGCAGATGGAGAGGGGCAAGCTAACTCTGCTTTGAGTACAGAGCCCAGCCCAACTTGGGGCTCCATTTCAGGTCCCTGAGATCATGACCTGAGCCAAAATAAAGAGTTGAGAGTCAGACCAACCTAGATGCCCAGAGAGAAATTCTTTAAAAGATATTTAGAATAAAAACATTTATGGTAAGGTCAGCTTTAAAAGACATTAAGTCCTTTCTTAATTCATGATATTTTAAAACAAAACTCTTTATAGATTGGATAAGAAAAATCTGATTTAGCTATGAATAATGTCTTTGTTAAGTTTATTAAAAATAACATCTTGAGGGGTGCCTGGGTAGCTCAATTAGTTAAGTGTTTGCCTTTGGCTCAGGTCATGATCCCAGGGTCCTGGGATTGAGCCCCACATCGGGCTACCTGCTCAGCAGAGAGCCTACTTTTCCCTCTGCCTCTGCCTGCCACTCTGCCTAGTTGTCCTCTCTCTATCTCTCTGTCAAATAAATAAATAAAACCTTTTAAAAATTAATATCTTGATATATTTTAAAAGTCTATGATATGCTTACATGCATACCTGATTAATTTATAAATAAACTTCTTTCTATTAATAATAGCACCTTAGGAGAATATGAACGTAAGGTGTAGTAATGTGTATTTGGAATATGAATTTTTCCTCAGTACAAAAAATAGCTTAAAGATATTAAAAATTATTTAAAATGAAATATTGGGATGATAAAACTTGCTCCTATCTTTTAAGAATAGTTTAATCTGTATCTTTTAAGAAGAACAGGATACGCAAAAAATCACTTCAGCATTAAACTCAATAGCTTAAGTCTCTACCCCACATCAGTGGAAAGCAGCTGGCTCTCTCCTGGACTGTCATAAAGACAAATGTGCTAAACCTCACTCTGATCCAACACGGCAAATATCTCACAATGTATTTCAATGCACTGGTAGTATTTGCTTTTTTTGGCCTCCCTATGTTCAGTTCCTTCTCTTTTCTTTATATTAGAATGTCCAATTGATAATGTAACATCTGTTGTTAACATGGCTACAACTCTGAGCTACATTTAATACACATTATAATTGTCTTTCTCAAGGAGTCAATTTGGAGTTGGACGATTTGGATTTCCAACTAGACAATTAGTGTGTTATGACTATATCAACACAGATATTTTGTAAAATTTTGGATGACCTGTATGTCCAGATATGTATTCTGCGGTTAACCAGACAAGTTTATATTCAAGGAGACATAGCTTAATAGGATAATATAAGGGGGTTAAAAGAATCATTTAGAACTATATTAGTTATTATTCTGTTCACTTGTTACTTTATATTATAATTAAAATATATTTACTTTATTATTATTATTGAAAAGTGGACACCACTCAAAAGAAGTTTGGTTAAGTCACTCTGGCACTATGACTCAGTTTTCGTACTAGAAAATTGTGTGTGCTTGAGAGGAAACTTCCATTATTTCCTTCTGTATCTAATTTCTAATGAAAGTAGGGTGATTTTGGCTAATGAAAATAAATATGTAATGTATCAAATATACTTTTTATTTTATATTAAATATCTCCTATTCTTAGAGATGAAAGGTTTATGGATTTATTCAATGTATATAGAAATGAAGAGCTCAACCACAACCCTTTCAGATGCATTTATAATTTGTAGCTATGTAAAGCAGAGGTTGATGAATATTTAGTTTCTGACCAGGCTACTGCAAATTTCTAACTTGTAAATTTTCAAATGCTGGAATTTTACCTTTGAAACATTTTTTGTATGAGTCTAACATTTTGAAAGAGACAAGTAGAGGTAAAATACCATTTTACCATTATACCATAGTATAAAACCATGAGACTACTCCATTTGTACAAGCAGCATTCCAGAATAAAGCTTTAAATTAGGAAAAGTGGCTAGTTATTGAATATCAACACAGAGAAAATGTAGTCAATATTTCATGACCTCCTATGTGGAAAGCATACATATTTGCTTAGTTTTCTTCACCATTCATTCCCCCAATGTCCAGGTAAGTACTCAACACACATTTATTCTACTATTTGTTTAATGAATATACCAAGCGTGTGAAGCAAATTGCTCCTGACAAACATCTGATGTAGTTGGTATCACCCAAGCAGCAGATGAGAAACTGCTGTGCAGAGGTTAGGTAAGTTTCAAAGTTTGCTGAATTTGTAAAGTGTTCAGATCTACAGCTGTCTGACTTCAAGAACCTTCCAATCAAGACAAGCAGGTAAATACAACCGTAAATAAGTTTGAGACTGTCTTACCTGCTTTACCACCAGTCCCACTTTCCAAGAGCATATAGGGCTTCTTTCAACCAATTTCCATTTCAGTGTGACTCAAGGAGGATGGAACCCCAATCAAACCTTCCTGTGCATCTTCCAAAACTATTTTTTAAATTCTACATCTTCTGAATATATACTCTATCCTCCAGCATTCTGTTGATTTTGTGTATTTACATACTAAATTATTTTATCCTTGTTTAATACTCATATTACTTATATTAGAGGGTAAATAATTTGGATAATGCTGATAATAGTAATAATAATTTTTATTTATATCATGTATAATTTAGATAATATATAAGCTATCTACATATAATATGTAATTTCATTTATCCTACCAACTAAAGCTTCTATATGATTTATTTTCTTACAAGTAAATAAAACCTACTTCCTACCTTGTTCATAAAAGAAAACATGCTGTGCTATAAATATCTAGTTCCAAATGGAAGAGTGACATATGTCATAAGCCTAATTTATAAATTAGTTTATTCCATTTGTCTAAATTTTAATGAGTATTCTATAAGTTCACAAAGCACTCAGTCCTTTGCTAAATCCAAACTCAGCCAGGAGGATGTAAAATCCAATCCTTACATTAGTCAGTTTCGTTTTCATTGAAGTACTTCCAGTTGGGTACTCTTTCTGATGCATTTATAATTTGTAGCTATGTAAAATAGAGGTTGATGAATATTTAGTTTCTGACCAGGCTACTACAAATTTCTAACTTGTAAATTTTCAAATGCTGGAATTTTACCTTTGAAACATTTTTTGTATGAGTCTAACATTTTGTAAGAGACAAGTAGAGATAAAATCTTAATTAGATTTGTGTCATTGACTTCATCTTCCCTACATTGAAACTATATGGTGAGAAGCTATGGCTAGGGGAAGAGGAAGCTGCAGCACAACGGAAAAGAAATTGAACAAAAACCATTTATCTTTTTAATATTAAGGCATTATGTTCCATTATTATTCCAAGGTACTTTTGAACAGGGATATCTACCAATGTATTATACTTAATCTCTTCGTTCCCCCCAAATTAACTAATATTTTCTCTGAAACCATGTTGCAAAATAGTATGTATTATTAGAATATCCATTGTCTCAAAGGTTTCAAAGATTTTTGCAAATAAAATATTCAAACATGAGCACAGAACTCCTAACCAAGTTCCACCTTAGAAAACCAAAGTACATTGTAGAACCCAGAGATAATTGAAGAAACATTTAAATGGAAACTTAATGGATGGAGATAAAAATATCATTTTCCAAATCAATATTCTGCTTTTAATAGGTAAGACACAAATTAATGTCAAAATTAAAATAATGTACATTTTAATTTTATAAAACAGAAATAAGAAAAATACTAAAAACTCTCTGTCTTCTGGAATTTAAATATCAAAAACTTCTTAACAGTATGCATAAAAATCCACTTCGATTTCCATTTTATTACTTTCTTGTTGCTATAAAATCCCAAACACTTTATACACTTGTTGCAAGTATTGAATTTGAAATGTTTATGACGTAATAATTCTTTTTAGCTTTCTGGGTACTAATCTGCAAGAAACTGAATTAAAAAATAACAACCTGGCAATCTTTAATCTTATTGTATAAATATTACATCATGACTAGAGTTCGTTCTAATTTATATTTGTATGAACCCTGTATGATAGCAGATGAAAAACATTTTTACTCGTCAAAGAGCAACTTTTATTTAGTTTCATTTATATATTCTCCACTTAAAATTCAAAGAACTCATAATGATATTGTATCGTGTATTTTCAATCAAGTGTTTAACAATTTAATTGCAGAATAGTCAGTAACTACAATTCAGCACTCAATATCTTATTTTTTCACCAATTTTCCAGAAATTGAAGTATGCATTTTTTTCTATATATGTAATATAGAAAAATCTTCTATCTTAAAGTAATGTATCTTAAGACATAACTCTGATCAAATTATCTATTTACTCTTGGTCTAGCATTACACAAAGTAGAAACATGTACATTCTCAAGGTTCCCAGAATACCATTGGTCAGGTTGTTGAATATGTGTACCAGCCAAGGGTACTGACAGTAATTTTGTGTTTTCAATTTTCATCCCTGCTGGTTGTTAAGAGTTTTCAATAAGATGGTGGGGCCATTGCATTAATTTATAATACGCACTTTGAACTTTCTGAGGATTAAATACAGCTTGATTCTAAAGGGTTTATTCTGAGGAAGGCAATATTAGTTTAGCTATATAAAAATCAGAATTTGAACAAAATGAAAGACAGAAATGTACTTTTAAAAGATATATAAAAATGTACTTAAATTGCTAATGTTCTATACAATTAGTTACTTTTGAGTTTAAACAAAACTCAATTTCAATTCTGTTCAGCTAACAAGAAGTTTCCAGTATTGTGTTTAAGTAAGCCGACAGAGGGGTGGATTTTTCTGTTTATTTATAAAGAAAACTCATACTGTTACAGAGTGAGCTTTTAAATAACTGACATTATAATATTTTGATACTTTAAACATTTTTTCTTTTCATTGAAAAGACGGTAAATCAAGGAGCTGAATTTTAACTGCCATTGTTCTAGTTGTATTTACTTTTTAACATGATAATAATCATTTTGTCAGAAATATATACTGTCTTCAGCTGCTTCAAAATTAGTGGACATGCTTGTTTCACCTAACAAATTAATGCATAACATTCAAATATTTACTAAAATAAAATTTATAATATTGAATACTTTTTAGTTATTTTAAGTAGTTACTCAACATAATCACAGAATGTTTTGCACTTACTATTATTCAGGTTGTTTTCCATAAGTATTGCATTCCTAAAAATCCTCTCTCAGAACTCCCCAATGAGAGGCCAGTGATTTCAGAGATTTGTCTCAATATAAGGAAAAATTACAGATGTGCTTTATAGGTCATATGGTCTGTTTTATAAATGGATTTATTCTCAGGTCTTTCTCAGATTGAAATACAAACACACAAATACAGATTATTAAGCAAGTAGATACTTTTGTGTGCCTGGAGATTGTCTTCATCATTTTAACGGGCCAAAGACATGCTAAATAAGAGAGCTATCTGAGAATAAAACTTTCTCAGCCTTTTTTTATGAAAGCAACCTAATATTACCATCACATTATTACATAATACTGTAATCTCATTCACAGAACTAAACTAAAATAAATCTCATCTTTTCTCAAGAAAAGCATTTTAAAAGTGTTAGTATGGAATATAAACACTATCAGTAACATCAAACACCAAACACTGATTAGGGACTCTGAATAGTTAACTGTGGCTTTTCCTCTTGTTGATTGGAGCATGGGCAAGTACTATAATCTGCCCCAACCATTATTTATAAAAGAACATTTTGTTCTGATAATGCCATTGTTAATAGACCACATAACTTATTAAAATAGTATCTGAAGCAAATACATTTACATTAAAGGCTGGTGAATCTAAACAATTCTTTCTTACTTAAGACGGTTCAAAAGACTTACACCAAGGCTCCTGGGTAGCTCAGTCGGTTAAGCATCTGCTTTTAGCTTAGGTCATGACCCCAGGGTCCTGGGATCCAGTCCCACATTGGGCTCCCTACTTAGTGGGGGAGCCTGCTCCTCCCTCTCCCTTTGCCCCTTCCCTGCTTGTGCTCTCTCTCACTCACTCTCTCTCTAATAAACAAGCAAAAAGCCTCACACCAGAACAATTTTTGATATATTTGGTATAGAATTGAAAACATCTATTGATCTATTGAGAAATTCTGGGTATAAATCTTGGTTTTGTGAATTACAAAACTATTAACCTTGAGCATATTAGTTAAATTATTGTTTCAGTCATATCATCTTTAATATAGCATAAAAACTGTCTGATGAGGGCTTTGGTGGTGATTTAATGAACATTTTAGAAGTTCCTACTATAATATTTATCATATGCCAATGGAGCAATAAATGATATTTATTTCTTTGCTTGATTTTCTAAAAGATCCAAGATACAAGCTCAAAGAATTAGGGATGGAAGGGACAGAAATTAATCAGAAATACTAAAAGCAGTTTCTAGGATCTAAGAAGGCAGAGTAGATCAGAAGCAATTTAAATGTCTTCCTATATCTTCTCGGTCCCAGTTGCCCACACCGGCCTCAGCCACCCGTTTCCTTGATGGTGATGCTGCCATGATGGCCTTCAATATGTTTCCTGGTTATAAAGTTCTGGCTGCCATATATGTTGTCTCATTACCAAACACTGTCAGCTGTTTAACTTTCTCCAGGAGTGAGGGCAGGGCTTCAACCTGATATCCACTGGGCCATCACAATGGGGGAACAATAGCTCTCAGTGTATGTCTGACCTTCCTGGAAAAACAGAAAATCTGGCTTTGTCCAGAGCCTGACCTGAAGAGCCTGTTAACATCATTAGAAAATGCTGGGAAGTTAATGACTCCTGGGACAGATTCAGGAGATAGGAGAAGACCTAGGAGAAAGAATTTCTCATTGCTTTCTTTCATTCATTAACTTTTCTAAAATATTGTGCTTTCATATGACCTTTCTGGGGATGCTTTGTATCACTGAACCAGCTTCATCTCTTGTCAAAGAGTGGCAAATCCACTCATATACCATCTTATACTTGCTTTCCTCCTTTCCCTGTCTCATTTCCTCTTTTTTTTTTTTTCTCATTTTTAATTTCACTTCACTAGGGTTATACTTCTACTCCAGATAAAGTAGAACTTCACAAAATTTGCCTCTAGAATTTTTTTTTTGCTTGTTTATATTGTCTTAGCCAGAATTAAGAAATTTAAAATTAGGGCTCCTAACTGAAATAAACTCGTCTTGACCAAGAGACTCATTGATTTTTTTTTCCTTACCTTGTATTTTTTTGAAACTTATCATTGGCACTGGCTCTGAAAGAAAGAAAGAAAGAAAGAAAGAAAGAAAGAAAGAAAGAAAGAAAGGAAGAAAGAAAGAAAGAATTAAGTGATTCTTTTTTTAATCACTTATATGATACTCATAATTTATTAATTATAAACTAGGGGGTGTAGCTCAGGGGCAGATAATTTGAGACTGTAAACATTATGTAAATTATTCTTTACAGAATCATCAAAATAGCAAAATTACCTCATTTAACCCTATACTGGGAATCTCGAAAGTCATCATTGAATAACCCCCATTATTTATGACTCTCTGAGAATGTACAAAAAGTGACATATATTTTAGAATGATTTTAATCAAAAGCAACATTTTAACTAATAATTCAAAAATAAAAATTAGGGGCACCTGGATGGCTTAATCAGCTCAGGTCATGATCTCAGGGTCCTGGATCAAGCCCCATGTCAGGCTTCCAGCTCAGCAGAAAAGTCTGCTTCTCCCTCTCCCTCTGCCTGCTACTCCATTGCTTGTGTGCATTCTTTTTCTCTCTGTCAAATAAATAAAATCTTTAAAATTTTTCAAAAATAAAAGTTAATCTTGAACATTGTCCCAATGATTTGGTCCACTTTTTCTGTGAAATTTAAGAATGTGGATTGCAAAACCTTGATATGGAAGAGTTTTTTTGTTTTTTGTTTTAGATTTTATTTATTTATTTGTCAGAGAAAGGGAGAGATTGAAAGAGAGAGTGAGAGAGAGCACAAGTAGGGGGAGCAGCAGGCAGAGGGAGAAGCAGGCTTCCCACTGAGCAAGGAGCCCAATGTGAGTTTAATCCCAGGACCCTGGAATCATGACCTAAGCAGAAGGCTGACGCTTAACCAACTGAGCCAGTCAGACATTCTTCTTGCTTGTTTTAATAGTCAAATAACATATTTATTTATTTTTTAAAATTATGTTATATTAATCACCATACAGTCCATCATTACTTTTTGGTGCAGTGTTCCAAGATTCATTATTTATGTAAAACACCCACTTCTCCAGACAATCCATGCCCTCCTTAATATCCATCGCTGGGCTCACCCATCCCCCTACCACACTTCCTTCATAAATCCTCAGTTTGTTTCCCGGAGTCCATAGTCTCTCATGGTTCTTCTCCCACTCTGATTTCTCCCTCTTCATTTTTCCCTTCCTTCTCTTAATGTCCTTTATGTTATTCCTTATGTTCCACAAATAAGTGAAACCAAATGATAATTGACTTTCTCTATTTGACTTATTTCACTTAGCATAATCTCCTCCAGTCCCATTCATGTTGATGCAAAAGTTGGGTCATCATCCTGAGTAGCTGAGTAATATTCCTTTGTATATACAGACCACATCTTCTATATCCATTTGTCCATTGAAGGGCATCTTGCCTCTTTCCAGTTTGGCTAGAGTGGACCTTGCTGCTTTGTACATTGGGGTGCATATGGCCATCTTTTCACAACATCTGTATCTTTGAAGTAAATACCCAGTAGTGCATGTGCTGGGTCATAGGGTAGTTCTATTTTTAATTTTTTGAAGACCCTCCACATTGTTTTCCAAAGTGGCTTCACCAACTTGCATTCTAACAGTGTAAGAGGGTTCCCCTTTCTCCACATCCTCTCCAACACTTGCTGTTTCCTGTCCTGTTATTTTGGCCATTCTAACTGGTGTAAGGTAGTATCTCAATGTGGTTTTGATTTGAATTTCCCTGATGGCTAATGATGATGAACAATTTTTCATGTGTCTGTTAGACACTTGTATGTCTTCTCTGGAGAAGTGTCTGCTCATGTCTTTGGCCCATTTTTTGACGTGATTATTTGCTTTTTGGGTGTTGAGTTTGAGGAGTTCTTTATAGATCTTGGATATCAGCCCTTTGTCTGTAGTATCATTTGCAAATATCTTCTTCCATTTTGTGGGTTGTCTCTTTGTTTTATTGACCATTTCCTTTGCTGTGGAGAAACTTTTGATGTTGATGAAGTCCCGAAAGTTCATTTTCACTTTTGCTTCCCTTGCTATGGAGACGTGTCTTGAAAGAAATTGCTGTGGCCAATGTTGAAAAGTTTACTACCTATATTCTTCTCTAGGATTTTGATGGATTTCTGTCTCACATTGAGGTCTTTCATCCATTTTGAGTTTATCTTTGTGTATGGTGTAAGAGAGTGGTTGCGTTTCATTTTTCTGTATATAGCTGTCCAATTTTCCCAGCACCATTTGTTGAAGAGACTTTTTTCCATTGGATATTTTTTTCCTGCTTTGTCAAGGATAAAAGATACTAAATTTAAATAGATGTTTATCATTCTAATAGGTAAATTTCCAAATACAGTTTCATGTAAAATAGTATGCATTATGATTAAATCACTAAGTGGTCTAAAATAGAACAAAACCATTTTTATGGATAATTTTATGGGAGATTTTAATCTCAGATGGCAAGAAAATCATTTCATTGTAGTCCACAATCAAAAGAACAGAATTTCTCACTCTCCCATATATCCAATTGCCAGGTTGTAGATCATGAATATCTCATGACCTCATAGGTTATGGTTTTTCTGAGGAAGTGCTCTGGTAGATTAGGCAATCATCTCCAAAGTGACCTGTGCATAATAATCTACTAGATTTTCAGAAAAATGTGTTAAAATATTTGTTTTGTTTTCTGAGATATCTATTTTGTATGCATTTGTGATCGCATAAGTTATGTGATAACATAATGTGAAAACATTGTATTTAATCATGCATAATTATATGTTAATATCATCTATAGAATAAAAATATATTTATCATGTTGTCAGAGCCTAATACATTTTGTTTTGTTTATATACATCATAGAAAAAAAGACAAAAGTTTATACACTCCTGGGAGATTTGGACTATATATTTCAAAAAGAAACTGCAGTCATATTTCTAACAACTGGGGTATTGATGGTAATGGCTACCACTGGGTTGAGAACAAACAAACTTTATTGGACTCCAGGTTCTTCAGTTAGACATGATTAGCTATATGGAATTTAATGGTATTTTTTGTTGCCTCTTTTGGTTTTCAAGGAAGGAAGGGTTTTGCAGGATGCATAGTAAATGAATAGAATATGCTAAAGACAAGTTAATAATGCGAGTGCAGCAGAGACTGAGCTTTGGGATTATAGGATAGCATTCTACCCAATATCTGCTTTTTTATATATTTGACGTAGAAAAAGAAAAGAGAAGCTGATGATATATTTGCCACTACCTTCCTCCTGCAAAGAAAACTGACACTGACACTGTAAGAAATCCCTAAAACTCCTTCTGAAAACCAGTTCCTCAAGTAATTCCATATATATAATTCCCTGCAAAGCCTCCATCAAGCATATTGTCCTTGAGATTTTGATTATAAAGGGAAAAAAATAAAACCTGTATCAGTCCATTATAGGCATGGCCTTTAGTCACTAATATATATCTTAATAAGCTTTTCCAAATTTAAGTTGGTGGATATTTAAAACTCCTTTGGGGCCACTTATTGAACATTTTAGGAGGAAATATCTTTTGCAGTCCATATATTTAGTTTATGACTATATAGTTACATATTCTCATGCTCTGAGCAAAGTGAATTAAAATATTTAAGCTGCTTTGCATTTCTATCTCATCTACCAGGTGTTTAAGCATCCTGCAGGAACTTGAGGACTCTATTTGTATGTATTCTAAAATTTAAGTATTATACAGCTGTGGAAGCACTTGTTTTCTTCTTGCTCATTCAACTAGGTTTCTTTCCTCCTCTTAAACGCTGTAATTGCATCAGGCATAAGGAATGTAAGGAATAGAACTTTGAACGAAGAATTATTCTGTGTATTTGTAAATGTAAAACAGATGTGCAGTAAATATTGTGAGTTTTGAATCAATAGGACACCATATAAATACAAAAGAATGAATGAAGAGATATAATTTGTCAGTGATTTTTGTTAAATATCTCATCAGTAAGTAGAATCAGCTTCCTTACAGCACTTAATTAACAGCCTTTTGCACATGGTTTTCTTATTACTTCTGGGGAGCAACGAGTCTGCAAAGCAAACTTTTAGTTAGTAAGAGGTGTGTACATTCATGAAAAACAAATTTCAACTATTTCAAAGGGTTTTTGGAACTGAAAGTAAAATTAAGGAATTTTTTTATAAAAGGAATTTTATAGGGGCGCCTGGGTGGTTCAGTGGTTAAAGCCTCTGCCTTCAGCTCAGGTCATGATCCCAGGGTCCTGGGATTGAGCCTCACATCGGGCTCTCTGCTCGGCAGGGAGCCTGCCTCCTCCTCCTCTCTCTCTCTGCCTGCCTCTCCGCCTACTTGTGATCTGTCTGTCAAATAAATAAAAATCTTTAAAAAAAAAAAAAAGGAATTTTATAAATTTCAAAACATATTACTAGCCTTAAACCTGTTAAATAAATGATTTATTTTTCAAGTTATTATTACATATAGATAAATCTGGAATAGGAAAGACATTAAGACAAAAAAGAATTTATATTATATTTTAGAGAAAAAGAAAAGTATTTCTTGTTTCCCAAAATGTTCTCTTATCCCTTCTTTCTCAAAATCTGATGATGGCACCACCTTCTATTGAATAACTCAGATTCAAAGGCCACGCTCTCATCAACTTTATTTAATACCTTACATCTACTGAAACTACACTCAATTTATGTCAAAGGTTTTGTGTCCATTGGTTGTGATAATTGGCACTGATTACCTGGCTTATTGTAATAATTTTTAAATTATTTCTGTACATTTTCTTTCTATATTAATTTACACTGAAGAGTATCATCTGATTAATATTCTTGAGTCCATACTGACCAGTTGCCCTTGACTTAAAAAAAAAATTAATTGCTTCTTATTTCCATATGAGTAAGTGGGTTCTTTGACCTGAATTAACATGCATTCTCTAGCCAATACTGAAAAATGTTTCCAATATTGTACGATAACATATAAATTAGACATTCTATGTAAGATGAAGTAGATATTTGGTCCCTAATTAAACCCATTCTTATTGCCTTTAAATTATTTTGCTATCAAATTTCTATATAGCTTTTCTATTAAATCATCAGAACTTAATTTTTTACTCTTCCCTATTTGCTGCTTTATTTTGTCAAATTTTATATTTTGAATTTATCAGAATAAATTTTACTATAGTTTTAAAATTGGGCATAAGATACACATTTGATTTTTTGTTTGAGTGTACACATAAATACATAGACTATTACATTTTCCATGGTGCAGTTAGAAATTTTAAAAGATGGATAAGGTTGTTACTGCTCTAAGCTTTTCTGATTCATTATGTCTGGATGATCAATTACCCTAAAATATAGGGTACTTTAAAGCAACAGCTATTTTATTATCTGTCACAACTTGAAGTTGAGAGTCAGGAATATGGACAGAACTCTGCTGGATGAGTCTTTTGTTCCATGTGGCATTAATGAAAGTAACACAGTGAAGGTTAGCTGGTTGATGGTCTGATCGGGTGCGCATATATATATATATATATATATATATATATATATATTCCCCCCCCCTTGGGAGTGACTATAAGTCTTAGCCAAAATAGAACTATTCACTGATAGTTTAGGCATGTACCTAAACTTGCCCCTTCTTACATGGCAGTCTCAGGGTTGTTGGGCATCTACAGTTTTCAGAGGATGAGAGTGTCCAGAAATCTATTTGGAATATGAAAACCTCTTATTACTTAAGCTCTGAAATTCCAAAATATCATATCTGCAGTATTTTATTGGTATAAACAAATCACTTATAACTAATGAGTTTCAAGGAGAGAAGAATGAGCCTCCACCCCTCAGAGAGAAGTGTATCACAATTTTAGGTTACCATTAATGCTAATTAATGTGATGTAATGAGTGTAAGGCATGTACACTTTTCTCACATGCAAACTTCACCTCTTACAAGACACAGAATATTTCATCCTATTACAGAATTTGCTCAGAGTCCATTATCAGAACATCTAAATCCTAAATAACCCAGCCTCTAGGTCTGGTGTCTAGGCAGGGCAACATGGATTCTTGGACCCTGCTGGAACTACTGAGCAAAATACCTACGTGTTGTTTTCAGGCATAAAAATCTTGGAATAATCAGAGTCATGGTACCATGGATTAAGACCCCCAAAGAATGTCCTAAAAGACTAAAGTGAAAATCACAAGGCTTCTTATAACTCAGCCTGAGAAGTCCTAGGATGTTCCCTCTTCCACATTCTGTTGGTCAAGCAATGTCACAAGATCTTGCCCAGAGGCATAGAGAATGAAAGTAGAATCTATTTCTCCATAAGGAAAGTCACATAATTTTACAGCCAAATTATATTTCACATAATTTACAGTATAAACCTTGGGTTTAAATACTTGGAAACTCCTTACTTCTCATCAGACATTCTGTCAACTGGCTGGAATCTCAGAGAATCAGATTTTAAGATGAAGACAAAGGATTATTAGGGATTACTTTTTTTTTTTTCCTCCTGTCATGATTTTATTTTTTAAATTTTATTTTTTATAAACATATATTTTTATCCCCAGGGGTACAGGTCTGTGAATCACCCGGATTACACACTTAATAACACTCACCATAGCACATACCCTCCCCAATGTCCATAACCCCACCCCCCCCAA
>NW_019154105.1:77220408-77226839 GCF_002288905.1 Enhydra lutris kenyoni | reverse complement strand
TTTGCCCCAGGCGGAATTGCACCGCCCTTACCAGGGGCTGGGCTGAGTAATCCGTTCGGGTTTGCTTTTGGGAGCTTTTGTTCCCTGAGTGCTTTCCTTGTTCCTGAGGACGGGAATGAAGATGGCGTTCTCCCGGTCTCTGGCCCAGAGGAGCCGAGAGCCCGGGGCCCCACTCCTCAGTGCGCCCTCAGAGAACAGCGCCCAATTACTCCCGTCACCCTGGCCCCTGGCCGCGCTCCGAGCTGACAGAGCCTGTGACCGGTTCAAGGTAACCCCGAGTGTAGAGCTCACTCCTCGGCTCTGTCTCTGTAGCCGGCTTCCCCGTTCTAATACCTGCAAGCTCTGCGACACTCAGACACCCCCGATCCTTCTGTGACCCTGCGGGACGTGAGGCCACGCTGACCCCGCCTGGGCTTCACCCTGGTTAAGCCTCTGGAGCGATGTCCCTCAGCGGAACAGACTTTTAAAAGTCCTGATTTTGTGCTCCGTTGCTCCGCTGCTTGCCGGGAGCCGGCCCCTCCCCCCGCAGTCTATCTTCCTGTCGCTTTGGATTCACTTCTCTGCCAGTCCTACCTTTCAGAAAGTGGTTGATTTTCTGTTTCTAGAATTGCTGTTCTTCTTCTCTTCGATCTCCCATTGGATTTGTAGGTGTTTGCAATCTTTAGATAAGCTATCTAGCTGATCTCTGCTACCTGAAGTAGTCTCAGCCTGCTACTTCTCCACCATCTTGACTCCTCCCCCTAGGGATTACATTTTGAATAGAATTCTGTGAAGAGGGGAAAAAAAAAAAAGAAAGAAAGCAAAAATTAGCAGCCGAGAAGTTGAACAAGGATGCAATCTCATTGAACACCTCAACAAACACTATGGGAGTTCAGAAAATGGATTGTCTCTACAGAGCAGTTTGAATTGAGGAGGTAATTCAAGGGTTCTCTGCTGGAAGCACTCCTAGTAACTGTGGTAATAAGTTATTCATTCCTAAAAAGAGAATTACAGTCCAACACATGTCTACATCCAGAACATATTCACCATGTAATTTCTCTAAAGAGGTAAAAGGGCTACTCTGCACAACACTCAGCAGGCAAGATTGAATAGGTAATAATGAACCAGGTGAACAGATCTTAAAAAATACTATCATTTTTTTCAGAGTGAGGGTAATTCAAATAAAAGGTTAAGATTTCTGGGTTCAAAATCAAAATTTATTAACTAAAACCATGATATTGTTTCTAAATATACCATATAAGTTGTGATCAGTTACCACAATGTACTTAATCCACTCAAAACTCCTTTATTCATGAACTTTAAAGTAAGCAACATTGGATTATTTTTCCTTATTTTTTATAAAGCAGTGTTAAGAATTACTTTTTATTCCTTTTGGTATTCCATACTTTTTTTGTCTTACAAGAGTACAAATAAGAGACATTACTAATTAATACTATACATCAAGTTAGGTTGCCTAAAAAGAAAAGAAGCTGAGCAGTTAACAAATAATTGCAAACATAGAAGGTGACACTAGATGAACAAAGATATTAATCAGCTTTAGAGTAGCTCAGGGAAACAGAAATGTTGTACTTGTTAAACCTTATATAAACCTTTATATACCATAAAACCCCCCAAAATGTCATAATATGGGAATGACATTATTATTTTTTGTTTCAGAGAAATAGTTAAATGCTTTTTAAAGAAAACTACAAACATAAGTTCACAAGTAATACCACAGCCCAAATCTCTTATTTATAAAATTGTGTAGATTGAAATAAATTTTAAGCAAGCAGACTTTTAAAACTTTTAATATGTGACTTCTTGCTAAGGAAAAAGCGTTATTTGGTAAATGCCATTAAACTGTAACTCCCTGTTTGTGTGTGTGTGTGTGTGTGTGTGTTTTAAACTTAGAAGGCAAGTCTATTTTTAAATACTAACAATAGTGTAACAAATTAACTAGTTTCTCTTTAAGATGTCTTTTTTATGCTTTCCATTTTCAATTGAAATCAATATTTTTAATGTATTTATAGATGTTAATTTTCACCAGGATGGCTAATTCAATGTTAAAATACATAAAATTATGTTGCAGTTAAATCTGGAGAAAAAGATAGTAGAGACATCTGAGTCACACTCTTCCAAAAAAAGTGAGCAAAAGAGAGTGAAATATTGGACTACGGGACTTTATTTTTGCACTTATCCAGACCCACTAGACTCCTACTGTTCTCTCCTTCCTTCCCTCTCTATCAGCTTGCTTTGTTTCCTCACAGCATAGTTACTTTAAATGTATATACCCAATTCCACAATAGTTCTATAGAACTGGGAGAACTCATACCTGGTGCAGATTGACAAAGTAGACCACTGCATGGGTCACAGATGTTTGAGCGCTCAGAGGAGGCTCTCTCTTCCTTAAGGCTGCCAAGAGGTGCCAGATCAAGAACCTAGAAATTCAGGGAAGTTAACACCTGGTAGAGTCTTGACCAGTGAGATTCTGGATTCAAGAAGGGGCCAGAGGATACAGTTCTTACCCTTCCTACTTCCAGCTAATTGTTTGGAGATGAAGGGATTCCATGTGGTCTTGCTGGAGATGTCCCACAAAATCTAACAGGAGTAGTGTTTTGTGATGCTGTGGCCAGTACACTAACATGTCACCATGTATTTGATTTTTCTTCTTCCATGGTCCACTTTCTTTTCCTCCCATGCTTACAACTTTTCTTGAGAATCCAGATTAACAAAGAAGGATAATCAGAATATTTGTATAGTCCTCCAAGATTTTTGGTTTGGAATAATATACTGCCTTATATTTTAAAATCCTTGACTTTTTTATTTTAAAAAAATTCCCATTTTCTTGTAGTCATACCTCATACATATGAAAACATATATTATTATATTAAATTATCAGTGCACATTTAAGCTATTTCCCAGTTTTCAAAAATAATTCATAATGATAATTTTATAATAATTCTTGTGAGATGTAATATAAGAAATGACCTTCACTATAGATAGGACATTTTAAATATTTATAAGAGTAATATTGAGACTTTATTTGTGATCATAACCTCATGTATAGATTTGTATTCTACATAAGTCCTGGGAAACTGCTCATCTTCTGTTTTTATTATTTTTTAAGATTTTATTTATTTATTTTAGAGAGAGAGAGAGCACATGCGTGCACATGCACACAAGAGGGGAGGTTGGAGGGAAGAGGAGAGGGAGAAACATTCCCTCCTCATGGGAAACATTTTACATTATCTATAAAAAGATAGCCACTTACTTATATTTGGGGGTGTGGAACACACAACAAAATGGCCTGATTGCTATCTGATCATTCTTCCATTCAAAAGTCAGGCCACAAAACCCTAGGGTTATGTAGAAATTAATCCACTTCAATATTAACCTTTAAATATTCATTTATAAATTATATGTATTATAAAACAACCCTCTCCTCATATCATTGTTGAACTCTATCATATTATCCTGCTTTATTCTTTTTAAAGTTCATACAAAAATCTGGAATTACTTTCCTTCTTTATTTGATTTATTGTCTCTACCTCAATATGATAAAACTTCCTGAATTAGGAGGCATTGTCTACCTTGTTCACTTCAACAATATCAAATGGAGTTGTCCTGGAGTGGGAAGGAAGCTACTATTTATTGTGGATTTTCTAGATGAAATAAAGATTTCTAGATGGGGCATGGGTGAAAATAAGGAGCTAATACTGTGAATATGTGGGTAGCAGAGAGCTCAAGAATAAATAGAAAAGTAAACACAAGTGTCCTGGGGCACAATCTAATGGATAAAAGGCTTGTGTGGCTAGAGCAGAGTGAATAAAGTGGAAAATAAAATGACACAAGTAGAAAAGAGGTAAGCAGAGGCCAAGTAATTTAGTCAGGAATTTCATGACACCAAAAGTCTTCAGATTGGCCTCAGCTTATTCCCATTTTCTTAAAAAGATAATATATATATATACATATACATATGTCATATATATAACATTATTTTATATATATTATATATAATTATGTATAAACTATTATATTTGTTACAACATTGCTTTTGAATATGTTCTTTACAATATAGTTAAAACAATTCAGAAAACCACCTTCCCTTCTTTAGGAAACTAATCACAGGTTTTCCCCATGATCTTTGCTTTCCCCCCCACCAAGATTACAATGTATTCTCTCCCTTCTTCTAACATCTCCTGACACAGGATAAATTAGTGGTGACAGTACACAATCTATACATACATACCTCCATTATCTATTTGAGGCAGTATTAATAACAGACATGACTCCCTCTAATTTTTAGTAACAATGTTAAAAGACAAACCAGTGCTATTTTTGAACAAAATATATCATCATGACTTGCCAAGAGTCATATATTTTATTTGTTACAATGAGTAATTTATACTCAAAGGAGTATCCATGAGGTATATCGTTATGGGACTTAAGAACATATGCATTTTTTATTTACATTCACTTTCCTAAAAGGGATAATATAATTAAATATATCATGGCTGTTAAGGAGTCTTTAAGTCTATAAAGGTAAATATACCAATGACCATGTTGGCCATACCTTGCGGCAGTCTGCAGTGTGATGACTAGATGTAGTCATCATAATAAATAACATTTGTAGTCCTGTATTGAACCACAGCTCGTGAATTCTTATTTCAGTGATAAAGGTGAATCTACAGAGTATGCAGTGAACTTTACCTGAAGCTGGAAATCCAGAAATATCTCTCCAAGACAGAACCTCTCTGTCCAGTACCCTGAGTCCCATCACTGCTGTGATATATAGCATATTGATCTCTAAAGCAGAATCTGCCCTGAAGGCAATAAGCATAATAGTTTCATTTTGCTGAGTCTCTCTGGAGCCAAATTTTACCCATTCCTAATGTGCAATTTTATAGACTCAGGTACTGAAAAGGTTGACAAAGTGGCAGGAAATAAAAGAGTTCACATCAAAGCCTCTATCTAATGATAGGAGCTTTACCTTGAGGATTTTCTTGCCTTCAAGGGAGAACATCAGAGTAATTGGAAGATTTTTGAGGTATACTGTAATGAAAATAAGAGACTGATCTACATCAGTGCAATCCTGGGGTTTTCTACTTGGTACATCCTTCTTATTGCCTTGCGTGCCAATGCACCGCATTGTCCTGAGTGCACTTTTTCCGTTGCAGATTTTTGTGCTTGATGGAATTTTACAACATTGGGACTTTGATTTGTGAAAATAGCTTCTATTATGCAAATTCTGGTTTTAGAAATTGAACCAGAACAGAACAACAACAACAACAAAATGCCCCACAGACTGAGTTGTCCAGTTCCAATGATAAAAGTCTTAGACTATCTATCCATTCTAGAGTTTACAATTTTCACTATTCTTGCCATGAATGGAGCATTTCAAAACTAGAATACTAGGAAGGCAAAGCTCAAGGGTTTCCACTTCAAAAACTAAAACTTTAGCTAAAAATGAAAATATTTTATGAGAGTACATTTATTCATTTAGGAAATATTAAATTCACACAATAAATAAGATGTAAACTCTCAAGCAACTGAAAAATTAAATGAATAAAAGGTATTTAATATTCATCCAAATGACTTCAAACACAATGGAAAAAGATAACAGTAAGGGAAATACAAGTGCAAATCTATGGCATTACAGACTTTGTATACATTCTTTTGACCTAAGAAATCTGAGGCAGCCTATGGAAGGTGTAGAAAAATAATCACTTAGTCAAAGAACTATGTGGAGGCCAAGAAAAACAAGGCTGCATCCACCTCGAGTCTAGCCCTGACATAAGTGCAGCCATCTTGATGTTCCAGATTATCACAAAATATTTCTTGGGTTCTGACCTACTCAAGTTAGCACTTCAAATAGTCCCTCTCTCCTTTAATGATTGATTTAAACTCCTGGACTGGAAAAAGTGGTTTTTTTTGTTTTTTTTGTTTTTTTTTTGTCAAGTAGCAAAAAACTTATTTGAGCTTCATTTTCTTTTTGTTACACTAATCATGTTTTGCTATTTTCTCCCGTGTCTCCTCACCTGACTTCAACTCCTTCACTGTCATAACTTCCACAGATCATCCTTTCCACTTGGGAAGATCACCTGAGCAGTCTCCCCTGGACTCAGCTACCTCAATCTTTCATAACTCCCCTACACATTCTCCAACTGACCAGTGTTGACCCGAGTAGGTAGGGACAACTCTACGCCCCTATTCAGCAGGAAGAAGTTACAGAAGATGAGACCTTCCACCTTCAACAACCTTAAAGATATAAGGGTCAAAATTGTTCAGGGGGGAATGATGTGGGAAACAGAGGCAGAAGAAAATCATTAAAATTCCTTACCTACTGACAAGCCCTTGAAGACAGAGTGGCTCTCCTCTGGGGACTCAACTGCCCTCACCTTGAGATTTTGCTAAGGACAATCCTAGCCTGACTGACCCCCTACTCCAACAGG